>NC_088297.1:12059195-12344577 GCF_032854445.1 Liolophura sinensis | reverse complement strand
ATTTACGGACTGGTCATTGGATTGACATTTCTGTTTACGAACTGGTCATTGGATTGACATTCCTGTATTTACGAACTGGTCATTGGATTGACATTCTTGTATTTACGGACTGGCCATTGGATTGACATTCCTGTATTTATGGACTGGTCATTAGATTGACATTCCTGTATTTACGGACTGGCCATTGGATTGACATTACTGTATTTACGGACTGGCCATTGGATTGACAATCCTGTATTTACGGACTTTGCCATTGATTTGACATTCCTGCACTTTAGGAATGCTCATTGGATTGATATTTCTGTATTTTACGGACTGGTCATTGGATTGACATTGCTGCATTTACGGATTGGTCATTGGATTGACATTCCTGTATTTACGGAGTGGTCATTGGATTGACATACCTGTATTTACGGATTGGTCATTGGATTGACATTTCTGTTTACGGAGTGGTCATTGGATTGACATTCCTGTATTTACGGATTGGTCATTGGATTGACATTCCTGTATTTACGGACTGGTCATTGGATTGACATTCCTGTATTTACGGATTGGTCATTGGATTGACATTCCTGTATTTACGAACTTGTCATTGGATTGACATTCCTGTATTTACAGGTTGGTCATTGGATTGACATTCCTGTATTCACCGACTGGTCGTTGGATTGACATTCCTGTATTTACGGAGTGGTCATTGGATTGACATTCCTGTATTTACGGACTGGTCATTGGATTGACATTCCTGTATTTACGGACTGGTCATTGGATTGACATTCCTGTATTTACGGACTGGTCATTGGATTGACATTTCTGTTTACGGACTGGCCATTGGATTGACATTCCTGTATTTACGGGACTGGTCATTGGATTGACATTCCTGTATTTACGGACTGGTCATTGGATTGACATTCCTGTATTTACGGACTGGTCATTGGATTGACATTCCTGTATTTACGGACTGGTCAATTGGATTGACATTCCTGTATTTACAACCGGTCATTGGATTGACATTCCTGTATTTATGGACTGGTCATTGGATTGACATCCTGTATTTACGGACTGGTCATTGGATTGACATTCCTGTATTTTACGGACTGGTCAATTGATTGACATTCCTGCATTTACGGACTGGTCATTGATTGACATTCCTGTTTACGGACTGGTCCATTGGATTGACATTACTGTATTTACGAGCTGGTCATTGGATTGACATTCCTGTATTTACGGACTGGCCATTGGATTGACATTCCTGTATTTACGGACTGGTCATTGGATTGACATTCCTGTATTTACGGACTGACCATTGGATTGACATTACTGTATTTACGGACTGGTCATTGGATTGACATTCCTGTATTTACGGATTGGTCATTGGATTGACATTTCTGTTTACGGACTGGTCATTGGATTGACATTCCTGTATTAACGGAGTGGTCATTGGATTGACATTCCTGTATTCACGGACTGGTCATTGGATTGACATTCCTGTATTTACGGACTGGTCATTGGATTGACATTCCTGTATTCACGGTCTGGTCATTGGATTAACATTCCTGTATTTACGGATTGGTCGTTGGATTGACATTCTTGTATTTACGGACTGGCCATTGGATTGATATTCCTGTATTTACGGACTGGTCATTGGATTGACATTCCTGTATTTACGGTCTGGTCATTGGATTGACATTTCTGTTTACGGACTGGTCATTGGATTGACATTCCTGTATTTACGGACTGGTCATTGGATTGACATTCCTGTATTTACGAACTGGTCATTGGATTGACATTCCTGTATTTACGGTCTGGTCATTGGATTGACATTCCTGTTTACGGACTGGTCATTGGATTGACATTCCTGTATTTACGCAGTGGTCATTGGATTGACATTCCTGTATTTACGGACTGGTCATTGGATTGACATTCCTGTATTTAAGAACTGGTCATTGGATTGACATTCCTGTATTTACGGTCTGGTCATTGGATTGACATTTCTGTTTACGGACTGGTCATTGGATTGACATTCCTGTATTTACGGAGTGGTCATTGGATTGACATTCCTGTATTTACGGACTGGTCATTGGATTGACATTCCTGTATTCACGGTCTGGTCATTGGATTGACATTTCTGTTTACGGAGTGGTCATTGGATTGACATTCCTGTATTTACGGTCTGGTCATTGGATTGACATTCCTGTATTTACGAACTGGTAATTGGATTGACATTCCTGTATTTACGGACTGGTCATTGGATTGACATTTCTGTTTACGGACTGGTCATTGGATTGACATTCCTGTATTTACGGACTGGTCATTGGATTGACATTCCTGTATTTACGGACTGGTCGTTGGATTGACATTCCTGTATTTACGGACTGGCCATTGGATTGACATTCCTGTATTTACGGACTGGTCATTGGATTGACATTCCTGTATTTACTGACTGGTCATTGGATTGACATTCCTGTTTACGGACTGGTCATTGGATTGACATTCCCTGTATTTACGGACTGGTCATTGGATTGACATTCCTGTATTTACGGACTGGTCATTGGATTGACATTCCTGTTTACGGACTGGTCATTGGATTGACAATCCTCTATTTACGGACTGGTCATTGGATTGACATTTCTGTATTTACGGACTGGTCATTGGATTGACATTTCTGTTTACGGACTGGCCATTGGATTGACATTCCTGTTTACGGACTGGTCATTGGATTGACATTCCTGTATTTACGGACTGGTCATTGGATTGACATTTCTGTTTACGGACTGGTCATTGGATTGACATTCCTGTATTTACGGACTGGTCATTGGATTGACATTCCTGTATTTACGGACTGGTCATTGGATTGACATTTCTGTTTACGGACTGGTCATTGGATTGACATTCCTGTTTACGGACTGGTCATTGGATTGACATTCCTGTATTTACTGACTGGTCATTGGATTGACATTTCTGTTTACGGACTGGTCATTGGATTGACATTCCTGTATTTACGGACTGGTCATTGGATTGACATTCCTGTATTTACGGACTGGTCATTGGATTGACATTCCTGTATTTACTGACTGGTCATTGGATTGACATTCCTGTATTTACGGACTGGTCATTGGATTGACATTCCTGTATTTACGGACTGGTCATTGGATTGACATTCCTGTATTTACGGACTGGTCATTGGATTGACATTCCTGTATTTACTGACTGGTCATTGGATTGACATTCCTGTATTTACGGACTGGTCATTGGATTGACATTCCTGTATTTACGGACTGGTCATTGGATTGACATTCCTGTATTTACGGACTGGTCATTGGATCGGAATATTCATGAACTATTCAAGATTTGAGTACTAGGAGATACAGCAGCTGTTTTGTGATTCCTTGTGGTGTTAGGATTTGGATTGGAGCTGAACTTAGTACACTGTTTGAGTCAGTAAGCCAGATGTTCACATTTTGTTACAGTTTGCCACTCTCTTTATGATGTGTTACCGTCATTGTGTAAATAAATATATGTATTGTTTAAAATCATTTTTGTGATTGACAAACAGAGTTTGTCAATTCTGTCATAATTAAACCGTATGACCAGTCTTCAGGTGGGGATGTTCTACCCAATATTGGCAGGTACCTGGGCCATGTAACATCCCAGTATTCTTAAAGGTCACTCAAGTTGGGTGAGACACACGAGTGAGACTTAATTGTGTGCACTTCTCATTAATGTATGAAAACACTTTTTTAAAGGAAGTTCTTATCCTGGCACTCAAAGGCAGGTAACAAAGCTTCTAAGTTATTTGTTGTCAAAGCACAGGGTACAGTAATGATCTCCCACCAAAAAATACTTGCAAAATAAAGAACCTCATCTGAAAACTTACGACAGTGGCCATACAAAGGTCTTTCACACACCAAGTGAAATAGCATAGCATGCTTCCACGAACGGTCAGTTACTTTGGTCACTTTTCTCCTGAATGTCACCTTGTGGTGCACCATGCTACAACCAGTTACCACATCAGATACGAGACCGGCAAGAGAAATAAGACTTAAAAGCTTTGTGAAAGTGGTCCCAACAAGATTTTAACAAAAACTAAAGTTGTATGGCTGTACATTTCCTTATTTATTTTTCAGCTGAGCTAGCTTTGGACACAATGAACTTTGACACAATTAAGGGCAGACCAATCCGTATCATGTGGTCTCAGCGTGATCCATCTTTGAGAAGATCAGGAGTTGGAAATATCTTCATTAAAAACTTGGACAAAAGTATTGATAACAAGGCCTTGTACGACACATTTTCTGCGTTTGGAAATATTTTGTCCTGTAAGGTAAGTAAATCTCGATTTTTGATAATCTTAAAAGGAAGGTTCTACAGAAGGGATGTTTTTGACAACCCTTGTTTCTGCCTTATGGTTTGTTTTAATGCGTACATTGTAAAAATACTGATTTCACCTAAATATTGTGGTTTTCTAAGTGACCTGTTTTTGATTGATTTCTCCATCTTATCTTCAAACGCCTTTTTTGTCAGGTATTCTTACTAGAACTACTAATTGTTTGATAATCTTATTCTTGCAGATTGCTGCTGATGAAAACGGCTCCAAAGGCTATGGATTTGTACATTTTGAAACCGATGAAGCTGCCAGAAATGCCATTGACAAGGTCAATGGCATGTTGTTGAACTGCAAGAAAGTGTAAAATATTTCTTGTTGTTTTAAGTTGTTGTATGTAGGCAATATAAGCATATATTTACTTTATAACACTCCCGATATTAAAGACACCTGTACACCGCCGACAGCCAAGTGGAAGTCAAATTGAAGGGTGCATAAGGAGAAATCTGTGAATTTAGAACTAGGGATTTTGGCAGCATGCAGTTAGTTAATAGCAATGGCAATGTTCATGTGTTGACCGACTAAACCTGCTCAAAAACTTGTAGTAAGCATTCCTGAACATGTGCCTTTGCTGTACAACAACACTAAAGAAGTCACTTGTAAATATGGGGAAATATTTATAGGATTTTGTTTCCCTCTAGTCCTCCTTTCACTTATTGTTATAAAAAATATTCACATGGCTGGGTGTGTTTTCCCTTCAATTGTCATGAATTGAATGTGGAATATAATTCCTAACCATAAACTTTCATGACCATAATAACCTCATATCTACGTGAAGAAGTGAGAAAGTGAAATGTGTACAGTGAAGTCCAATGTTCCTCAAGTACATGCATTTCCCCTCTTGACGTTTACGATGTTATTGAAAATGTGCTCCTCGAACAAACCTTTTATTTTAATTTGCTGCTTTCCCCACAGGTTTGTCGGCAGATTCATGTCAAAAAAGGAGAGGATGGAGGTCCTAGGAGACAAAGCCAAGAAATTCACCTATGTGTACGTCAAAAACTTTGGAGAGGAGCTTGATGATGCAAAAATGTTCGAGCTCTTTGAACCCTATGGAAAAATAATCAGCGCAAAGGTATGTAATCTAGATGAGCAAAGAGCCCAAAATAAACAGACCAATTTTGATCTTAGTTGATCAAGTATATAGAGATAGCCTGTCAGACTAGTTTTCTTGTGCATTTGAATTCAGATTTTACCCTGAAATGCGAAAGGTAGAAAGTAGATATATTTCAAAGGGAAGACAACAATTAATACAACTATAGTTTATTTGGAAGAGTGGGGAGCTAAATGTCTACATTTTGTGCTGAGCAGCTTAGTAACTCTATAAATCAACTTTTTAATCACACTATAGACAAAAGGACGTTACAGGGGCAGTGCTCCAAGAGCCTCCGGCCAATGCAGAAAGTTGGAAAATTGCCTTGGTGCAAAGGAAACTCCTGCGATTGCCAAGATAAAGATTTCTGAAAGGCAGATAAGTAAGCGGTGGTCATTCACCTTACAAGCGAGCAACCTAGGCTCAAGACAACACTAAACCGTATGCGGTTGACGTTTTGAGGCAAATATTCACTGGTTTTGTTCAAGACCAGTGCCTTATAGTTCGGTAGAATCTTGTTCAAATTTCCCTGCACGGATTGCTTTTTCAAGGTGATGAGAGACGGTAGTCGCTCCACAGGCTTTGGGTTTGTGTGCTTCAGCTCTCCTGAGGAAGCCACAAAGGCTGTGACGGAAATGAACGGCCGCATCATTGTGTCCAAGCCCCTGTATGTGGCCCTGGCTCAGCGTAAGGAGGACCGTCAGGCCCACCTCGCCTCTCAGTACATGCAGAGGATGGCACAGATGAGGCAACAGGTATGCAACATCCTATAGCTTCAAACTTCAGTTCTGGTCTCTGGAAATCTTGGGTACAGAAGTTGTCAGATAAAGTATACTTCAGAACAATCCACCAAAGTATCCACTGATGAGGACATAATAAACAGATAAGACAGCAAATTTCTGTCTTATCATGGATACATGATACAAAGTTATGTTTAGGGAAATATTTTTTTGACAAATGCTTCTCCAAGAAGAGATGCTTTAAGTGACCGTGATTTATTAGTAGAAACAGACTGCCTTTTTGTTGTCATACCTCATGTACATGTTGGATTAGCTTGGTTCTAGGCATCAAAGATGTGTTTTTGCAACCACCTGCTGTTGTGATACCTTTGTTCACTTGTGTTCATGAACAGATGTGGTCACCAATATCTTTTGTGATTGCAGATGGGCCAGATGTTCCAGTCCTCTGGTGCCGGATACTTTGTGCCCACGATGCCCCAGACAGCCCAGAGGGGATTCTTCCCACCCACCCAGATCCCCCAGGTGCGCAGCAGCCCCAGGTGGCACGCCCAGGTTAGGCCGACTGTACGGCCCGCTGCAGGTAATTCATGCACCGAAGACAGGCACCTTGCCATGTGACCTTATGCCAAAGGTTATAATTCACAATGGTGATTGCCCTTGAAGGTATATGGCGTGTTCTTTTTTCAAAATTGGTCACAGTAAGTGAATAACCTGGGGCTAGATTTAGAATGCACATGAGCATGATCCTTTCATGCTACACCATACTAATATGTGGCAAAATTTTGCATAGACTGAAATCATAAGTCTTCATGGACTATTTGTCCCGAAGTGTAATATTTTGCATGCTTATACCTTTGGGACTAGACTAGAATGTGATATTTGAAGTCTGAGCTACATAATAGTACAGATAATCAAAAGCTAACTTTTGACCATGCTTGTCGTGATATTTTGTTTTTTAACACATCCATATTTTACTCTTCTTAAAAGCACAAGTGTGCAAGATGTCTGTTTGCATTGATGGCCATCTACAGGAAGTACATTATAAACATGACAATTGGGTGAGGTGGAAATAAGGTGGTTGTTTTCATCTCAATAATGCGTGTCACATCTACACAGCCCCTGTATTTGTGGAACTTTTGTATGTGTATGCCTGGCTGGTGTTAGGCTATCCTGTTCGTGTGGTTTGTCGTCAATACAGACGATGTGTACTGTACTGGAATTTTCACAGTACAGTTTACCAACCAGTTTAAAAGCACTTCATATATTGTGAGATTCCGATTCTCAATGCAAATTTTCTACAAAAAAAGAAAATATGGACATAATCAAAAGTCTAGCAGATAACCTAAAGATGTCCCCTGTAATGTATGATTTTGCCATACCTGAATGTCACAAGAAAGATTAATCTTCATGAACTGA
This sequence comes from Liolophura sinensis, assembly GCF_032854445.1. Taxonomy (NCBI): domain Eukaryota; kingdom Metazoa; phylum Mollusca; class Polyplacophora; order Chitonida; family Chitonidae; genus Liolophura; species Liolophura sinensis. The sequence continues at coordinate 12,336,950 of NC_088297.1, read as the reverse complement.
CAAGATTTTCCCCACAATGTTTCAGGCTTCCAGACTATGCCGACAGGTGCAGGAGTCCGACAGCCCCGCCCGGGTGGCCCACAGAATATGCGTGGCGGTGTGAGTGCTCGGCAAATCACAGGCCAGTCTGGCGGCACTCGTATGAGTGGATTCCACGGTGCCCGTCCTGCAGGGGTTCCCGGCTCCCAGCCTGGTGGACGCCCGGGCTACAAGTTCACCCAGAACATGCGCAACCCTCCGCAGACCCCCGTCATTCAACAGCAGGCCATGTCACAGGTGAGCAAGCCCAAGGTGGTTCAGAAAAGACGTCTTTGCTCTTGAGCAGTCTACATAGCAGAGTTGTTTCCCTTGTTTGCTGTAAATTCTAACCCCTTCACAAACTTCCTATTGCACCAAGATGTGATAGACAATGTGTCACATAGAGGTTGATACATATTACGGTCTATTATTTGTGTTAGCATGATTTGAGGCTTGAAGACTTTTGTGAGGGGTTATTCCCCTTTTGATTAAGAGTAAAATTAGAGGACAAATTCCACAAAGCCATTTCTGAAAGCCAAATCAAATGTTAAAATCTTTTTCACAATGCACTGGAAGGTGAAATTTTTACACCTGTCTTAAATAGTATTGATGAGGTGAACAAAAGACGCTACAACGTTGGATACTGCACTGAATAAAAGCCTTCGTGATGGTCTGGACACTTGCATGTAACTTGGCTGATATGAGTTTCATTTGCAAGAAAATAACCAGGTTATCTAAGTTAAACAAATCAACCTAAACAAATCAACTGAATACTGAACTGCTAGTATGTACTTAACAGAAACGATAACTTTATGATTTTGACAGGTTGAGGATGCTGTGACTGTACTGCAGGCTCACCAAGCTAAAGATGCTGCCAGCGATGGTGCTCCGCAGAAGGGGAGATAACTGGTCGGCCAGTACTACACACCTATACGGCACTGGATTGTGGTGACAAAAAGACTATAATGTCACTGACACCAACAGTGGGGCGATCCACGTCATTCGATATTTTATTCATTTTAAGATGTATAGTAGTTTTCGTCCTTAACGCTCTTTCGTTATTATTCAAAACTAAGTAGTGTACCGCATGAGATTAAAACACTGTTATATTTGATCCATATTTGTCCGTGAAATTGTTCTGTTGAAAGTCTATTGTAGGCGAATACCATTATTTATTTATTTTTCATTTATTTTATTTATTTATTTATTTGCTGTTTAACGTTGTGTTCAAGAATTTTTCACTTATACGAAGGCGGTCAGATTTATTGCAAGCTGAAGCCGGAGTTCCAGGAGTAAACTATACATGTATCAGTTAACCTTCAAAAGGTAGCCTACCTGACAAACCTCACGACAATGCTTAAGTTGACACAAGGAGAGACTGAATCGAGCGTGCGACCTTACTTTATTTATTTATTTGATTGGAGCTTTACGCAGAACTCAAGAATATTTTCACTTATACGACTGCGGCCAACATTATGGTGGGAGGAAACCAGGCACAGCCCGGCGGAATCCCACGACCATCCGCGGGTTGCCGCTGACCTTCTTACTTACGGCCGGAGAGGAAACCAGCATGAGTTGGGCTTGGACTCACAGCGACCGCATTGGTGACAGGCTCCCGGGTCATTACGCTGCGCGAGAGCGCTAATCGACTGAGCCACGGAGGCCCCCGCAACCTTACTCGTAAAGGGCGTAATAACTGTGTGTTAAGTGGTGAAAAACGTGATGTGAGGTCAACCCTCACAATATGGTCAGAATAAAGGCTAACCCCCATTGTTTAGCTGCCTTTAATGGGACATATTAGTCTCGTATTAGTGATTTCTTTGTCCTTGGATGTGCAATGATGTCTATGACATTAGACGTCTCTTAATCTATTAGACACCTCTGGTCTAGAATTATTTGGGATACATTTTTAATAAGTAATAACATGAAAACAATGCAACTAGTTAGTACGACAATATGTACGACGTGAAACCCCAAACACTCACACACTCAATCACGCACTCAAACTGTATTGCGCACGCATGGTTTCACAGGAAGATATTGAAATGGGGTTGTCAAGTAAATATAGACACAGTTTTAGGTTAACATTCTTTTGCCGCATTTTTATAGTGTTAGTTCACTTATTATACCCAATATCCCCTCCAGCCTCTATCATATGATGATGTTAAGTAAATCTTTATGTCCACCCGAGTGCATTGTTTTCACTTATTTTCTTGTTAGTTAAGTTTGGCGAACGGTTTTACTTCAGACGTACGATATATATAACCTGTATAGGCCTGTAAACAGGATGTCGAGTAGCAAGTACGGTAAATATCAGCTTGTGATCATTACAGATGAGTCATCTCGAAACTCATGAAACGTACATACATACAATCTGATGTATATATGTAAAATGGCTGTAATAAGTGGGAAGTTTGCCTGTATTTTCTATATATATATATATATATATATATATATATATATATATATATATATATATATATATATATATATATATATATATGTATATCTATATATCTATATCTATATATATATATATATATATATATATATATATATATATATATATATATATATATATATATATATATATATATATATATATACATCAGTCCATATTTTGGAAAAGAATGTTATATACAGGTTAATCATATATGAAAGGCGGATGTACTCAATTATACTTTCTTGGCATTTGGATTGGACTAGCAGCCTGGCACATGCTCAATGGAAAGACAAACCATGACACGGCAAACCATACAGTGGATGTTAATAATGTACATTTCAAAACATCGACCGTCTGCTGTGCATGAAAAAAAGCATGCAGAGTTATGACAGGAATTGAAACCGACAGAAAAATTTGCAATAAATACACAAGAAAAAAAATGGTTCACGCGCTATGTAATAAATCTTTAGTATTTGTAACCAATATATATGCCTGTGATATATCAGGCTGTATTACAGATATGGGTCTTACATGGTTTCAATTTATTTATTTAATTGGTGTTTTACGCAGCACTCAAGAATATTTCACTAATACGACGGCAGCCAGCATTCTGGTGGGAGGAAACCAGGCAAAGCCCGGGGGAAACTCATGATCATCCGCAGGTTGCTGACAGACCTTCCCAATTACGGCCGGAAAGGAAGCCAGCATGAGCTGGACTTGAACTCACACCGACCGCATTTGGTGAGAGGTTTCTGGGTCACTACGCTGCGCTAGCGCGCTAACCGACTGAGCCACGGAGGCCCCACATAGTTTCAAAAGAAGTTTGTCGAATGAAATCAACACATCCACAGGTCATGAGGTAAACTTGTTTGTCAGTCCGTATATACTAGCCCGTATACTATCTCTCTATTTTGTAAACGCTACCATTCTTCCAGTCAGCATCTGCAATATTACACGTAATGTTTATAGGCCACCTACCCAGCTAAATTGTTTTAACAAATTGTTTAGTTTGTGCAGATAATGTGGCACTATATTTTAAAAAAACGGTCTGATAATGGTTTCATTTCTGTTTTGACGGAATGTGTTGCACCTCAGTGACCCCCTCCCCTCATCCAATTGTTAAAATAAGTGAGTGAGTGCTTGGGGTTTAACGTCGTACTCAACAATTTTTCAGTCATATGACGACGAAGGAATCATTAGGGTGCATGTACGTGTAATGTGCCTCCTTGTTGCAGGGCGGATTTCCACCGCTCTTTTATTTAGTGCTGCTTCACTGAGACGACTTACCGAAGGCCAGTAAGCCGCCCCCCCCTCCCCCCGAGCCATTATACTGATACGGGTCAACCAGTCGTTGCACTATCCCCTTCATGAATTGTCAAAATAATACTTGGTTTCTAACATGTAAACAGGATGTCGATTAAAAAACGTTATGGCATGTCATGTGTTTACTGGAGGTTATATAGTCCACACACTCCCGAGGTTCTGTAGTGATCACGTGACCTGCTGTGACTGTTATATATATATATGGATTTCTTTCATATAATTCGGAAAAATTTTGATATAAAATGGGCTTAAATAAACTATCGCAAATCACTTGTAAACTATTTATGTTAGAGGTATAGAAGCGACAGTCGACGAATTTATTTATATATTGTTTATTTATTTTAACGTATATATTCAGAATATTTCACTTGTATCTGCGTTGGTGGTCAGATTTGCGATAGGAGCCATAAAACCACCCGTCTTCGGCAAATAACTGACGAATTTTCACACGAATTTGAGCCCGGAGTTGCAGTTAAATGTGTATAGATCTGTGTTACATTGCTATCAAACTTCTGAACAGGTAATCGTACGGAAAATCCAAATGTAACAGGTATACGAAGAAAACAAAACTGGGAGCATACATTCTGCGACTACATTATGTCTGCTTTGACGCCTAAGGACGATATATTTATTTATTTATGTGAATGGTGCTTTACGCCATACCCAAAAATATTTCACTTATTCGACGGCAGCCAGCATTATGGTGGGAGTAAACCGGGCAGAGCCTGGGGGAAACCCACGCCCATCCGCAGGTTGCAGCAAAACCTTCCCACTTACGATCGGAGAGGAAGCCGGCATGAGCTGGACTTGAACTCACAGCGACCGCATTGGTGAGAATCAGCGTAGAATTTTGTCGTTCTGCGTTTATGTGTATGTGTTCTTGGGGCTTAGCATGCATGTCATATAACGACAAAACTGTTTATGTATATAAATGCTTACAAATCAGCAACTCAAACGTCCCATATAGCAACATGATTTAGTTAAGCAAAATAAGACAAAATTTGTATGCCTTATTGAATTTTTACATCTAAAGATTGTAATTTTTGCATCTAACTCTATTTTGGTGTCAGAGGTGAAGAAATGCAATGTGCCGGTAAGTACAAGCACCTTGGTTTAATACTCCACGGATATATATCAGTGAATCGCAAACCTATGCCTTTTTGCTTCGAGAAGCTATGTAAGCTCAGGGGCGATAACTGTGGGTTGAAACTTGCAGCTCTTTGATTGTCTTGTTCAGATCGTTGTACTCCTTATTTTGAAAAAATGGAAGGTTTGTGAATACCCTGTGAATACCCTGGATCATCAAATTATTAAAATTAGTTTAAATTTTGAAAAAGTTATAATCTGACAGGCTTTACAATATTAGTAACTTCATTGCCAATTTTGATCAGTTACACGTGTACAGAAGAGGATGATATCTTGTGAAAGGTACTGATTTGAGATATTCTAAAATAGTAGCAAAAATTCAATCGTATATTTGCATTTATCGATTTCTAGCCTCTATAAATACGCAAACTTCCTTGTTGTTTCTATGGGTTACGTACTGTGTGCATATTATACTTTACCTATTGTTTTAGGATGTATTTATAATTTGTATGTCTATGAATTATTCTATTCTCATTTAATTATGCAGGACCTCTCTGGCGAAGGTGGTTAGCGTGCCAGCTCGACGCAATGACCCAGTGCCTCTCACCAATGCGGTCGCTGTGAGTTCAAGTCCAGCTCATGCTGGCTTCCTCTTCGGATAGTCGTGGATTTCCTTCAAGCTCTGTCCTCCTACTATAATGCTGGCCGCCGTCGTATAATTGAAATATTTCTGGGTACGGCGCAAAACCCCAATCAGATAAATAAAGGGTTTCATTATAGTGCTTCTGTGTTCTCTTTTAGTTGATTTTGTACAATATTCCATGCATAGATGTCATTAGTCTTTGGACATCAAGTGCAATAAATCTTTAGTCTCTAAACCTGGCTGACTTTTTGGCGTCTCATATATATGTGCGATCCACAGCCCTCGTTGACGTTTCACATGGGGTGAGGGTTCAACACCCGACCCTGAACACGGAATTTGTAGAGTAACCCGCCCTCATGCTTTTCATAATCTGCGACGTCCATGTGTTCATACACTAACCCTAATTTGTTACAACCACTTTTCCACTAACAGTGTGCGCATACCCGTATACTATCTCACATGTGAGAAAGTTCATCAGTGACTTGCAAAAATTCAGTGGTTTATATACATCGGGAATTCTGGTTTCTATTGCCCACAAACTGACCCCCATCGTATATAATTGAAAGCTTAATTTTTTCAATCACAGTGTCCTTTAAATATCAATCAAAATTAATCAATCAATCGATAACTAAATCTTATACAATTTTATACATGTATTGCTACTACCAACGAAAAACGTTGAGTGCCTGTGCTCATACAACGTTATTAACTGAAAACCGTGAAAATTCAACGTCACAACATGTGATTTGATATACACAGAACACAAATACCTTCCGTGGACTAAATATCGTACATATGTAGGCATAATCAGACGCTCAATGATCAGTTTTCGAAAAGGTTTATACGTACATCGCTTGTGATGTTTTTGCATGATTGGCAGAATTATTGTCGAATATATTTAATAGTTGCTAGTTTGCTGGACCATGGATTTATTTATTTATTTCTTTATTTATTTCTTTATTTATTTATTTCTTTATTTATTTATTTATTTATTTATTTATTTATTTATTTATTTATTTATTTATTTATTTATTTATTTATTTATTTATTTATTTATGGTCATTCATTTATACAGGCCAATGTTTAAGCTTATTTACATGTACATATTTGCTTAGTTACTTACTTAGGCCATCTAACTTACTTATCTATTAGTTTTTCTTTTATCTCCTACTTTAATGTTTTGCAATTTTGTAATTGTCTAATATACCTGGCTTCACCCTGCCGTCCATGCACGTTGTTAATGCGCCACACCTGCCCTTCACTGTATAGACGATACCTGGGGAGTCAAGTCAGACTCTGATCAGCGCAAGACGAATATTAATACACAGTAATTTTTAAAAATCACACAGGTGAGTGTCAGGGATCGGATTAAGGTGTTTGGATATGAAATTACCTGTCTCGCCTTGATTGGATTATCTATGTAGACTGTTCAATAGCTACCTGCACTAATCTACCATCACCTGAAAACGCAAGAAAGAGCCCGTAAACTTTGGACAGTCTGAGTGAACTCACGTTTGACACGCAGCCCACCCTAATCAGTATAGAATTGTAATAAATTTCTTATACAGACAAAGACTTCCCACAATAAGCCTGTAATTGTGTCAGAAAACGTATAGGGTGGGGTGGGGTTAGGTGGGGTAGGGGAGGGTCATTACAACACGTGTTCACATATGAAGCCTAATGTCATTTCAGCATGGGTTGAAATTTGACTTGAAAATGCCCGCATAAAATTATGACTATATTCACATATATTTGGTGCCAACGAGCATCCTAGAGGTAGAACTGTAATGTCATGTCAAATATTTGCTGCCATTGTAACAAAGGCATGTCAAGTCAGGTATTTGGTATTGCCAACAAGTTTTCCAGGGCACTCCACCCATAAAACTGACCACCAGCGTATAGGGCCCAAGTGGAAAAAAACTAGTATTTCGCTAAACATCGATCAGATAAATAAATACTGACCGCCATCATAGAAGTGAAAAACTGCATAGCGTTAAGCAACTTTCAGATCAGTCTATAAATAACCTATATGTCTATTCGGTATCGTAACTATAGCAGTCTATACACTGTATCAATAATGTATGATTATACTAGTGTTTGTTTACATATATCGAAAGCCCTGTATACGCTTTTAGCGTTGTTGTAAATATGTTTCAATTTAGCAAAATTAAAGAAACTGACTCTGATCTAAACCCCGTTGTAGTTTACAGATGTATGTAATCAATTACGTGTCAACAGCTATAGACTGTCTTAAAAACTGCTCTAAATTTTGTAGCATGTTTCCATGGTTACAGAAAATCTAGACTCTTTTGGATGGGTGGTTCGGTATATACAAGTGTATATATAATCTAAAAAATAAAAATTAAAAAAAGCGTATAATTTAACAAGTGGTTGATATTTTGATGTGATGATTTAAACTGATGAAATCGCAAAATCTGAGAAAGACTGGAATAAAAAAAAAGGTCAAGGACAGGCCTATATACTTACTATATACTTATAAATATCGGGCAGTTTTCGAATAGTTTTCCTTAACTCTGCTGAAGCGATAGAGAGTCCTGACGTACGTTTATAACCTGAAGAGCATACATATAAATTTCGTATGAATCATATTTATTGTATCTCAACAGTCACAAACATCAAAAATAACCACTGGTTTTGCTAGTCTATTTCATTTCACAAAACATCAATCGTCTTAGAAGTCAGCTGGGAAATAAAATGTATGTTGTTGTTGCAACTGGCTATCTAGGAATATAAGGTATGTTTCTGATGCAACGTACAACCATGTACATTTGTATGCCTTAATATGCAGGCCCTACCGAATGTGTGCATATTGCTTTCCTAACCTCCACGTCACTCAGATTATTTGCTTTCTTTCGCCCAGTACGCAGTACTATACGTCAACCAAAAGATCACGAAAAGCTTTTGCCATTTATTGAGATATGCCTGCAACCAGTCAAACACGCGTTCGTCTTCTTACACAAAGACGATAAACTGCGCACATGACGAAGGCTTGCCGTGCTGTCAGGCCATGTTTGGGCCAACGTGGTTCGCTATAAATAGATACATCTATGACATCATTACTTCGCCGTCCTCCATGCTTCTATAACTGTAAAAAGGCGAGCTTAGTCTGAAACGCTCCCTCCCAGGTCGCGCCCCTCCGAAAAGTTACCCCCTGTCGCGACCACAGGAGATTATATTGGCACAACAGGTGTCCCTCATTTAAATAATAATAATATTTTGCTTGACATGTCTGAAACGGCTTGTTTTTGTCGTGTCGGAAGGGGGAACTACTTGAAGACGTCACGCGCAGGAATCCCCACGTGACTGATATATAAGAGGAACGCGCCGTGTCTGTTCGTCCCTCTTCGATTTTGTATGCGTTGGGCATAACACGTGTTGTGTGAATTTTTTTTTATCACACAACACTGTTAGGTTATAACTTCTTACGAAGTTTATATAGTGTAAAACCACAAAAAAATCAGTAAAACCTTTAAAAAACAAACCAAAAAGTTATCAAGAATCGAAGCAACAGCGACAGTCCTCGAGAGAAGAACTCCAGCTTGAAGGAATCCACGCTGATAAAAGTCGACCAAGAAAAAAAAAACGGTGGGTGTGCTAAGGAAAACGTGGAAGGTCTCCTTTTTACTCGTCAAAAGTAAAGATAAAAATCCGTGAAAATGAATCCCGCAGGACCAAGTTATCCTATGGCGTCTCTGTACGTCGGAGATTTGCACCCAGATGTAACAGAGGCCATGTTATTCGAGAAATTCTCATCGGCGGGTCCCGTGTTGTCTATCCGGGTATGCAGAGACATGGTCACCAGACGATCCCTGGGTTACGCCTATGTGAACTTCCAGCAGCCAGCCGATGGTGAGTGAAAAGCATTAGTCAATTAGAAAATATTTAAACGCGAAAAGTGTCACATAATTTGTCCTGAAAATTGAAATGCGCCATGCCGGAACATGAAGCATGTCCTCGCACTATTACACGTGGCCACCATTTTGAAAATGAATTTTCACACCACATGGTCGTCCCAGTTTTATGTTGTAAATTGTGTAAAGTGTTGTTCTGACATTGCAGGGATGGTAAAATATAAACCAGTCGAGGTGTGGATTCATGATTACACCAATTTAATATTCAATAACGAGGCTAAATTTTATTTTTGTTTATTCTACAGGTGTGCTTACGCATACTTATATTATACTATTACAGTATGTTTTGTAGATTGAAAAGAGCGTTTAGCTTGCATATATTTTGGTTTAAGTTTTGTACAGCTAGCAGAAAGCATGTTTACTGTGAATGTGGCTGGCGTTTCTAAACCATATTCCTTCAGGTCTTAGTTTTTCACTCAGGCATGACGAAAACAGTATTGCTCAGGGTTTTTTTTTTTTTTCTTATATGCCCTGCTATACCTACAACACTATCAAGATCGGTCACTATGATCTACAAAGTTTATTGAAATTCCCACTGTGTGCAGTTAGTCTGTCACATTATTGGTTCATTTTTCGTAAATTTTTTCTTTATTGTGAAGTACTAATCAAATTTCCGCTTCCTTCAAATCGCTTCAAGACTTGTAAAGGACAAACCCAGACACCACCTGATTCTTTACAAACCCAGTCTTCAGGTACGGATGTCCTATCCAGTATTGATAGGTATCCGCACCATGTGACAACCCTTGTATTCTTGAGACAAACCAGTGAGACTTAATTGTGTGCACGTAATGAATGAAATGTATGAACGAAATGATCAGTAATGTATGAAAAAGCCTTTCTTAAAGGAAGTTCTTATCCTTGTATGCAAAGGCAGGTAACAAAGCTTCATTTCGAAGTTAATGTCAAACCACAGGGTGCAGTAATGATCTCCCACAAAAAATACTTGCAAAATAATTACATCTGAAAAGTTGTGATAGTGACCATACAAAGGTCTTTCACACACCAAGTGAAATAGCATAGCATGCTTCCACGAATGGTCAGTTACTTTGGTCACTTTTCTCCTGAATGTCACCTTGTGGTGCATCATGCTGCAACCAGTTACCACATCAGATTTGAGGCCGACAAGAGAAATAAGACTTAAAAGTTTTGTGAAAGTGGTCCCAACAAGGTTTTAACAAAAAATGTATGGCTGTACATTTCCTTATTTATTTTTCAGCTGAGCGAGCTTTGGACACAATGAACTTTGACACAATTAAGGGCAGACCAATCCGTATCATGTGGTCTCAGCGTGATCCATCTTTGAGAAGATCAGGAGTTGGAAATATCTTCATTAAAAACTTGGACAAAAGTATTGATAACAAGGCCTTGTATGACACATTTTCTGCGTTTGGAAATATTTTGTCCTGTAAGGTAAGTAAATCTCGATTTTTGATAATCTTAAAAGGAAGGTTCTACAGAAGGGATGTTTTTGACAACCCTTGTTTCTGCCTTATGGTTTGTTTTAATGCGTACATTGTAAAAATACTGATTTCACCTAAATATTGTGGTTTTCTAAGTGACCTGTTTTTGATTGATTTCTCCATCTTATCTTCAGATGCCTTTTTTTTCCTAGAACTAATTGTTTGAAAATCTTATTCTTGCAGATTGCTGCTGATGAAAACGGCTCCAAAGGCTATGGATTTGTACATTTTGAAACTGAGGAAGCTGCCAGAAATGCCATTGACAAAGTTAATGGCATGTTGTTGAACTGCAAGAAAGTGTAAGATATTTCTTGCTGTTTTCTTCTAGGATTAGTTGTATATGGGCTAAGCTTATGTTTACTTTATAGCACTCCTAAGATTAGGAAATCAAATTGAAGGGTGCATAAGGAGAATTCTGTGAATTTAGAATTAGGGATCTTGGCAGCATGCAGTCAGTTTATAGCAATGGTATTGCTCTTTTTTGTCCACGGTCATGTGTTGACCGACTCAACCTGCTCAGAATCTTGTAGTAAACATTCCTGAACATGTGCCTTTCCTGTACAACAAGACTGAAGTCATTTGTAAATGTGGGGAAATATTTATAGGATTGTTTCCCTTTAGTTCTACCTTCACTCATAAAAAATATTCACATATTCTCATTCAAAAATATTCAATATTCAGTCTGCACCTCGAACAATCCTTTTTAATTTGTGGCTTTCCCCACAGGTTTGTCGGCAGATTCATGTCCAAAAAGGAGAGGATGGAGGTCCTGGGAGACAAAGCCAAGAAATTCACCAATGTGTACGTCAAAAACTTTGGAGAGGAGCTTGATGATGCAAAAATGTTCGAGCTCTTTGAACCCTATGGAAAAATAATCAGCGCAAAGGTATGTACTCTAGATAAGCAAAAAAACCCAAAATAAACAGACTAATTTTGATCTTAGTTTATCAAGTATATAGAGATAGCATGTCTCTATTCTGCATTTGAATTCAGATTTTACCCTGAAATGCGAAAGGTAGAAAGTAGTTATATTTAAAATAAAAGACAACAGTTAGTACAACCATAGTTGTCTTGGAAGAGTGGGGAGCTAAATGTCTACATCTTTTTCTGAGCAGCTTAGTAACTCTATAAATCAACTTTTTAATCACACTAAAGACAAAGGGACATTACAGGGGCAATGCCCCACGAGTATCCCACCAATGCAATCAGTCTTCAGCAACCTGTGGATGGCCGTGGGTCTCCCCCACCACCCTCCCCCGGTCTCTGCCACCATAATGTTGACGTCTGTCGCATAAGTGAACTGTTGTACAACATAAAACACCAATCAAATAAAAAACTAGATACAAAAGAGCGTTACAATAGAAACATACACTGTAACAATGTAGATTCTAATTATGGTGATTTTCATTCTGTTGAGTTACATTTAGGACATCTTGTACTGGTGTCTGCCAGCAACCTGCGGATGGTTGTGGGTTTTCCCCGAGCTGTGCCCGGTTTCCACCCACCATAATGCTGGCCGCCGTCGTATAAGTGAAATATTCTTGAGTACGGCGTAAAACACCAATCAAAAAAAAAAAAAAAAAATCTTGTACTGGTAGTAACCATACTTCCTGAATTTTTATTTACCTGAAGGAATGAATTTAACAATGAAACCATTGTTTGATCAGGTGATGTCTGCTGAGGATGGAGCCCCAAGAGGATTTGGCTTTGTCAGCTTTGAGGACCCCGAGGCAGCTGAAAGGGTAAGGTGTTTTATCCTTGTTTGTGTTTATGGTGTTTCTGTAGACCCATTTACCCAGGATTTTCGCAGGAAACAGTGTAGTGTAAGGTAATAGGTCATTGTAAAAAAATCTATACAACTTGAGAAATGCAATTGGTTAATCCAACTAAATTGAGCAGGAAACTGAGTGGGTTCTCTGTGGCAGTGATAGAATGTGACTAAATACAAATTAAGCTTCAGAGTATTTGTTCACTTGGAAATATGTGTGGAATAGTTCAAAGGGATGTTGAAACTCTGTTGCATTCATTGATGAACTGTAGTTAAGCAGGAATTTATTCCACTAAAGAACTGATAGTATTTTATGTCTACACTTTCTCTGATTTTAAGGTATGGGGATATCGATCTGTTCAATTGAAAGTTCGGAAGTTTCATGGCCGTCTTAGGAGAGCTTAACTGGGCATGTTGGATGGCTGTTCACTACTTAAGTTTCTGTTCACAGGCTGTTGAAGAACTCAACGGACGGGAGATTAATGGACGAATCCTGTTTGCTGGCCGAGCTCAGAAAAAAGCAGAAAGGCAGTCTGACCTGAAGGAGAAATTTGAGCGCCTCAAGATGGAGCGAGCAAACCGTTACCAGGGTGTCAATCTGTATGTCAAAAACCTTGACGATACCATTGATGATGAGAAATTGAGGAAAGAATTCTCTCAATTCGGAACCATCACCAGTGCTAAGGTATGTTCAGGTATATTTTTCACTGCTTTGCTGTGCCTGAACAGATATAGATCCTACCATTAAAGCCATTGGGGCCTCCGTGGCTCAGTCAGTTAAAGCGCTAGCACAGCGTAATGACCCAGGAGTCTCTCACCAATGCGGTCGCTGTGAGTTCAAGTCCAGCTCATGCTGGCTTCCTCTCCGGCCGTACACGAGAAGGCCTGCCAGCAACCTGCGGATGGTCGTGGGTTTCCCCGGGCTCTGCCCAGTTTCCACCCACCATAAAATGCTGGCCGCCGTCGTATAAGTGAAATATTCTTGAGTACGGCGTAAAACACCAATCAAAAAAAAAAAAAAAAACATTAGAGCAGATAGTTGCAGTAGAAATTAGGACCAGTGCTAGACTCATTGCGTAACAGGCAATGGACTAGTACTACCAGTGGAGCCACTACCTTGAATCTCAAAGTTAATCTCTTGTGAAAGTTGGGAAATTGCCTTGGTGCAAAGGGAAATAACTCCTGCAATTGCCAAAGATAAAGATTGCTAAAAGGCAGATGTGTTAGCTGTGGTCATTCACCAGACAAGCGAGCAACCTAAATCCAAGACAACACTAAACTGTATGCGGTTGACTTTTTGAGACAAATATTCACTGGTTTTGTTCAAGACCAGTGCCTTATAGTTCGGTAGAATCTTGTTCAAATTTCCCTGCACGGATTGTTTTTTTCCAGGTGATGGGAGACGGTGGTCGCTCCAAAGGCTTTGGGTTTGTGTGCTTCAGCTCTCCTGAGGAAGCCACAAAGGCTGTGACGGAAATGAACGGGCGCATCATTGTGTCCAAGCCCCTGTATGTGGCCCTGGCTCAGCGTAAGGAGGACCGTAAGGCCCACCTCGCCTCTCAGTACATGCAGAGGATGGCACAGATGAGGCAACAGGTATGCAACATCCTATAGCTTCAGACTTCAGTTCTGATCTCTGGATTGGGTTTAGAAGTTGAGATAAAGTATACTTCAGAACAATTCACCAAAGTATCCACTGATGAGGCTATAATAAACAGATAAAACAGCAAATTTGCTATTTCCTGTCTTCTATGAACACCATGGATACATGATACAAAGTTATGTTTAGGGAAATATTTTTTGACAAATGCTTCTCCAAGAAGAGATGCTTTAAGTGACTGTGATTTATTAGTAGAAACAGACTGCCTTTTTGTTATTATACCTCATGTACATGTTGGATTAACTTGATTCTAAGCGTCAAAGATGTGTTTTTGCAACCACCTGCTGTTGTGATACCTTTGTTCACTGGTGTTCATGAACAGATGTGGTCACCAATATCTTTTGTGATTGCAGATGGGCCAGATGTTCCAGCCCTCTGGTGCCGGGTACTTTGTGCCCACGATGCCCCAGACAGCCCAGAGAGGATTCTTCCCACCCACCCAGATCCCCCAGGTGCGCAGCAGCCCCAGGTGGCATGCCCAGGTTAGGCCGACTGTGCAGCCCCCTGCAGGTAAGTCATGCACCGCAGACAGGCACCTTGCCAAGTGAACTAATGCCAAAGGTTATAATTCACAATGGTGATTGCTTATGAAAGTACATGGGGTATTTTTCAAAGTTGGTCAGATTAAGTGAATAACCTGGGGCTAGATTTAAAATGCACTTGAGCATTGTTGCATATCAGATAATGTTGGATCCTCACTAATATGTGGCAAAATTTTGCATAGACTGAAATCATAAGTCTTCATGGACTATTTGTCCCGAAGTGTAATAGCTTGCTTGCTTATACCTTTTGGACTCGACTAGAATGTGACTGATAAAATTTGAAATCTGAGCTAGATACTAGTACAGCTAATCAAAAGCTGACTTTTGACCATGCTTATCGTGACATTTTGTTTTTTTAACACATCCATATTTTACTCTTCCTAAAAGCACCATTGTGCAAGATGTCTGTGTGCATAGATGGCCGTCTACAGGAAGTACATTATACACATGACAATTGGGTGAGGTGGAAATAAGGTGGTTGTTTTCATCTCAATAATGCGTGTCACATCTACACAGCCCCTGTATTTGTGGAACTTTTGCATGCGTATGCCTGACTGGTGATCTGTTCGTGTGGTTTGTCATCAGTACAGATGATATGAACTCTACTGGAATTTTCCGAATACAGTTTACCAACCAGTTCAAAAGCACTTCATGTATTGTGAAATTCCGATTCTCAATGCAAATTTTCTGCAAATCAAGTCTAGCTGATAACCTATAGATGTCCCCTGTAATGTATGATTTTGCCATACCTGAATGTAACAAGAAAGATTAATCTTCATGAACTGACAAGATTTTCCCCACAATGTTTCAGGCTTCCAGACTATGCCGACAGGTGCAGGAGTCCGACAGCCCCGCCCGGGTGGCCCACAGAATATGCGTGGCGGTGTGAGTGCTCGGGCAATCACAGGCCAGTCTGGCGGCACTCGTATGAGTGGATTCCAGGGTGCCCGTCCTGCAGGGGTTCCCGCCTCCCAGCCTGGTGGACGCCCAGGCTACAAGTTCACCCAGAACATGCGCAACCCTCCGCAGACCCCCGTCATTCAGCAGCAGGCCATGCCACAGGTGAGCAAGCCCAAGGTGGTTCAGAAAAGACGTCTTGCTCTTGATCACTCTGCATAGCAGAGTTGTTTCCCTTGTTTGCTGCAAATTCTAACCCCTTCACAAAATTGTGGTTTGCACCAAGATGTGATAGACAATCTATTCTGGAATAAGAAATGGAACGATATCTCGCTGTACCCCATGTGGTAAACGTTTGTTGCAGTACCATTAATGTAATGAGCCCTGTACCCTTGCCTTTGGGCAGATGAGCGTTCAATAACTTCGTTCTGGCAAATAACTGGTGCACAACTTCATTTTCTTTCTTTGTTTTTTTTTTTTTTTTTTTTTTTTTTCAACTGCACAACTGCTCCTTCAACTGCACAACTACTCCTTCAAAGATACTGTTAAATGGTGCAAGAAAAGACAAAAAAATCCAAATAGTATCAGTTAATGTACGACGGCTGTAGACATTGGTCTGTTAAGCGAATCCCATACACACTATATTGCTGACCTTTTTGCTCGTGTGTCTCATTGGCAGGTACCCCCTCAGCAGGCTGTGCTGGTCCAGGGACAGGAACCTCTCACCTCCAACATGTTGGCAAATGCTCCGCCCCAAGAGCAGAAACAGATGTTGGGCGAGCGTCTTTTCCCCCTCATCCAGAGCATGCACAGCGAGCTGGCGGGTAAAATCACGGGCATGTTGCTGGAGATCGACAATGCTGAGTTGCTCCACATGTTGGAATCCCGCGAGTCTCTCCGTGCCAAGGTACGTACAACATTCAGTACTTTATTGCAGAATCGTGTTATAACTTGTGCTGGATGACACGGTGACAGCTTTGTAGAAAAGTTCTATGAGGGCGTTCTAAGCCCTGGAATGGCATGTAGTTTATATTTTTAAATATATAAGGCCTCATTTGCACAGATTTTGGGTAAATATTGTCATATAGAGATTGATACATATTAGCGTCTGTTATTTGTGTTAGTATTATTTGAGGCTTGAAGACTTTTGTGTGGGGTTATTCCCCTTTTGATTAAGAGTAAAATTAAAGGGAAAATTCCACAAAGCCATTTCTGAAAGCCAAATCAAAAGTTAAAACCTTTTTCACCGTGCAATGGAAGGTGAAATTTTGACACCTGTCTTAAATAGTATTGATGAGGTGAACAAAAAATGCTACAATGTTGGATATTGTATTGAATAAAAGCCTTGGTGATGCGCTGCACACTCGCATGTAACTTAGCTGATTTGTCAGTTTCATTTACCAGAAAATAACTAGGCTATCTAAGTTGCCTAAACTTAACAAGTCAACTGAATACTGAACTGCTAGTATGTACTTAACACAAACGATAACTTTGTGATTTTGACAGGTTGAGGAAGCTGTGGCTGTACTGCAGGCTCACCAAGCTAAAGAGGCTGCCAGCGCTGGTGCCAAGAAAGAATAGGGTTCTCCGCAAAGGGGAGATAACTGGTCGGCCAGTATTACACACCTACACGGCATAATCGGGCGTTCTGTTCAGGACGAATCAAACCTGTTTGAAAATGCATTTAAATGACTGTTACGAAGCGCGTCTGCTGCTTGCATTTGATATCTATGGGGATTTCTTTTTCTTTTCTTTTTTTTTTTTTTTCTTCATTTTTACCATTAATTTGAAGACTGAAATTTGGCCTGTTCAAAAAGGTTTCTTCATTTTAGAAGCGTTTGGGATGAAACCTTCTGATAGAAGTGTAAAACATGTAAAGAGTTGGGACGGTTTTCAGCCTTTTTTTTGTTTATTTTTTATTTTGTGTTCCTTCTAATTTTTTCCCTTTTTTTTTTTTTGTTTTATTTTTTGGGGGGATTGAGAGTTGAAGATAAACAAACCCTTGACAACTTAAGACTTCACCGAAGACTGACCAGCCCAATCTTACATTCTAATAAAGTCAAGAGAAAAAAAAAATGCAAAACATGTGAAAAAGAAAAAAACTGAAAAAACACTGCACTGATTATAAAGCTCAAGTTGGAAAACAGCATCTAGGAAATGGAATTCAAATAGGTTGTTTGGGACATCGCAAAATACTAAAACGTAATATTTGAAAAAAATAGTAAACATTTGAATATTGTATAATTAAGTTTGAATTCGGTGTTAGGGTTGAAAAAAGAAACTGTAGTGTTAAGTAGGAAACCAGTCATACTGGGCCTTGAAAAGGCAACCATAAACGTTAACTCGTACCAAGCAAGCAAGCTACTCCAACCTAAAGCTAAAGAGCGGACCGTTCAAACAGCTAAAAAAAAAAACTTACGTTGTTGGGGTGATGTCTTTAATCTATTTGGTTTCATATTTCCTAACACTTGTAACTGTTAAAACAATAAATTTAAAATTTAGTTCATACCCTGTGTTTGTTCCTTTGTTGTTTGTCCGAAAAAAAAAAATGGGTGGACGGTTCAGTGTCTCTACCCTACAGAATTAAAACTTAAAAGGTGTTCTTACCGGCCCCGATAGCACGGTTGGAGCGTCCGCTCCGGAAGCGGTAGATCCAGAGTCAATCCTGGATCGAGTGACACCTAAGACCTTCAAAGAGGAAGTTGGAACTTCCTCGCTTGGCGTTCAGCATGATAGTTCAACGAATGCTCGACCCGTATCGGTATAATGGCTCGGGCGGGACGGCTTACTTGCCTTTGGTCTCGCCTTGCACGTCTCCGTGAAGCAGCACTAGATAAGTCGTGGAAATCAGTCTTGCATCAAGGATGTATATTACATGCACGCTAAGGATTCCGTTGTCGTCATGTGACTGATAATTGAGTCTGGCTGACTGCGTACCTCATGCCCGTAACCAGTGAGGTTGCAGTTTTGCATCCAGCTCTGGCAGTTTTCGCTGCAGTGTTTATTTCCTTTTCCGTGAGATTACATGGCAAAGAAGGGTGGGTTACTCCAGAGGCTCGGGTTTCTTGCTCCATCAGGAAAGAAATATGTTTTGATAGACGAGCCGAATTAATCGCAGTAACCATGGAGGGCAAAACCTACCTCTACGACAGACCGTTGTAATCTTACGGTTTCAGGCTCTGTCGAAAACCATTCTACCAAATTACATGGTTGCGTCCTATTTTGTACTTACTTGATTCTTTGGTAGTTTGTGCTATTCATCGTTTTAGGACTTGACCTTGTGATTATTGACCTGGAACGTCCTTATTGGTTGACAGCTGGTATGCGAATGTCTGTTTCGATGCATTGGTGTAAGGCGAAATTCCCCTTCAGAGCGAGATTTGCAGGTTATCCGACTCTACTGTTCAGAGGCGGGATTTCACATGACATGAATTGATCTCAACCAAGGCCCGCCGGACGGACAGTGGGAGCATGAAACGCCATGAAAAAATCCCCCTGTGCGAGGCCGAAATTGAACCGCAATATCTTGGGGCTGTTTCTCGAAAGGGACTTACGCTGGTCGTGGATTTAGGCCCGTCATAACTTATAAAATTTACGACTTAACCGTTTCTCAAAATAAATTTACGCCCTCGACAGGTAAATTTTGCGCCCACGATGAGGTGTCGTCCTGTATCCTGTACGTTTAGATATATTGTTGAATTAGATACACGAGCCATTATATCAATGTTTCCTCTAAAGTAAAAGAATCGCGCCAGAAAACTGAGAGAAAAGGCCTAACTTTGGTGAGGACTTGGTCACGTGTGAAAAGTAGGCCTACAGTAAACCACGTAAAAATCTCGAGGTTTTATTATACGACTGGTCACGAGTTAATCACATATTAATGTCAAGGCTTCCTAGATGAGTAGACATTTCAAGTTTGGTTCTTGTTCCACCATTTGTAGCACTAATCCCTTTTAAAAACAAATGATTTTCTAAGGCTCCTGGGGAAATTGAACCCCATTGGCTTTCATGGTTCATTACTACGGGATCTCCATTCAGTATACATTCCGAGTTTAGTACTTGTACCACAGTTTGCAGTACTTGTACCACAGTTTGCAGTTCTAATCTGAGATTCAATATCATAAACTGACGGCCAAAAGAAACTGTTCAAATCAATTTATTTTGCCAAAACAAAAAAACAGTATGACTGAGGTTTAATATATTGAAAAGATCAATGACTTAACATATTGAAAGTCTTCAGCAAGAACGGACAAAGCAGCCCGCAAATCATTTTACAAGTCAACAAACAAAGCAGGGGTAGAAAAATAGCTATTCCATCGTGGTTAACAATGGGCAGAATATAAAAATAGTTGATTATTTTTAAAATCAGTCAATATCAAAACCAATCAATATCACGTGTGGCCACCCCTTGCTTCAATGCATGCAAAAACTCTCCCACGCATAGAAACATGCTCCCTACATATCCCACCCCACACCATCAGTATATACAAATTTATAATCGGCATAGTGAGCCTTAACCTTGCTGAATAATAAGAGGATTTGTAAAGGATTTATTATTTTTCCGTAGATCAAATATTAGTTTAGGTTGTGGAAGAAACCAGGGAGGAGACTTCGGAAAAGACACAGAAGCTATATCCTCTAACTTGATGTTTTTTTGTTTTTTTTGATTTTTTTTTTTTTTGATTGGTGTTTTACGCCGTACTCGAAAGAATATTTCACTTATACGACGGCGGCCAGCATTATGGTGGGTGGAAACCAGGCACAGTCGGGGAGAAACCCACGACCATCCGCAGGTTGCTGGCAGACCTTCCCACTTACGGCCGGAGAGGAAGCCAGCATGAGCAGGACTTGAACTCACAGCGACCGCATTGGTGAGAGGCTCCTGGGTCATTACGCTGCGCTAGCGCGCTAACCGACTGAGCCACGGAGGCCCCCTAACTTGATGTTAGCTTCCACAATACGGACTCGTACACGAAGACCAAACGGAGGGGTCATGTAAGGACATTACATGTATCTACATATGATGGATTGAAAACACAGTCGTGTGCAGGGTTTGTTCGATGAACTTGAAACTTTGCAGCATATTGAAGGCTGAGTTTAACACGTCGGTTATACAAAGATTCGTTAGCCTCCACGTATAAATTCTGTACTTGTGAGGTTCTAAAAGCACCAAGCCTGAGTCTCAAACCGTGGTGATGAACAGCATTGAAAATTTAGTATACGACCTTCTTGCGGAACGGTTAATGATGGCCCAAAGGTAAAATTTAGACCTCACGAGAGAACGATATAGGCTCACAAAAACAGATCGGCCAGCGACCCAATCGGCGCTAGACACGACCTTAATAACATCTAAAGCCTGTGTACGATTAGCTTTAACCATTTCTACACTAGGTATAAAAGATAGCTTATAATCAAATATTATACCTAAAAATAAAGCTCGGGGTCATGATAAAGTTTATATCAAAAATGCATACCGATGGTTTAAGATGTTAAAAATGTTAAATGTTTCTCCCATTTCTCGATCTTTATTTCGATGTTATTCATATTTTTAGCACGGTAGTAAATCAGGAAATCATTAACAAATGAAGAACCCTCTGTACTAGATGTTACGGTTTTCGCTAGACTATTTATTTTCATGCTGAACAACACAGGGGATAGAACGCTGCCCTGGGGTACACCCATTCCCTGCCCATAAGAATCAGAAAGCGTGGACCCAACCCGTACCTTAAACTAGCGATCAGATAAAGTATCTGATATGAATATTGCTAATCGGCTTGAAGGCTCATATCCGCGAGGTCTTTTAAAATACCGTATTTCCATGTGGTGTCGTGGGCCTTTCAAGGTCGAAAAATAGCGACACCACATGTTCATTATTGATGAAACCGTCACGAATGAAGGTTTCGAATCGAAAATATGATCCATGGTATATCTACCTTGACGAGAACCACACTGTATATTAGAAAGTAACTTCTTGGTTTCAAGAAACCAAACAAGTTTACCATTTATCTTTATCTTTTTATTTCTAAATTTTTACAAGTAAAATGCAATTGACCTTTCTCCTTCTGGCTTTTAATATGTTGAAATTCTGAAGTATAATTCTCAGAAAAGATTTCTGAGCTATTTTATTAGCTATATCGGATGGAAAGGTTATTATATTATCTCCATCTTTTCAATGCTGGACTTTTGCTTTATTAGTTTTGCCCTTAAGTTTCTGAGCCATGTTCCAGATATTACACATGGGTGTTTTTGACGTACTGCCGGAAACAAAGTTCCACCAACAAGACCGTCTCTTGGACTTAAGTAATCGACGAGCTTCAGCTCTAAAAATACGAACCTGGTTTAAATTATTATCAGTAAGACAATGATTAAATTAGCTTTCAGCCTTTTCCCGGTCTTTTATGGCTTTCCGACAGTCATTGTCGTACCAGGGTTTACTCTTGGATTTGATATTTGTCGAGGTTTTAGGTATAGTTCTATCGGCAGCTCGTAAAACAAGCTCATTAAATTTTAATACGAGATCATCCGCTGCATATCAGCCTCACACAATATCTCAAATGCGATCCAATCGCATTTCCACCTATCTACACGTTCTAAAGAATTAGAACTGATATGCTCTAGGGTAATACGAAAATGGTCACTGCCACAAAGATCGTCATGCGCCTTTTAAGAAAAGTCAGGGAGAAGTGATGGATCTGTGATCGATAGCAGAATAAGTGCCATTACCCAGATGTAAATAAGGTATTAGAACCATCACTGAAATAACACAATTCCTCCTTAGATAAGAAGTCTTCCACTATCTTGCCTTTATTATTCATGCTATTACTGCCCCATAGGGGGTTATGGGAATTAAAATCTCCCATTATTATAGAAGGTTTTGGCAATTGTTCTATTAAATTATGTAACGGGAAAGCTGACAGAGAAATGTTCGAAAGAATATACACCGAACATAATGTGAATGTATCAAGCAATGAAACACGGACGGCCACAGCCTGAAGCTCTGTATCCAGAGCAGCAGGGCTGTGAATAATATTGTTATTGACGAAGACAGAAGAGCCGACTGTAGCTCGCTCTTCTTCATTTGAATAAGTACTGTATAATAAATAAATTTTAAGAGTTATTGTATCTTTGTCTGATGTCTTCAGGTGAGTTTTCTAAAGACAAAGGGCAATAACATTTGATGATTGAATTAGCTGTGCTATTTCAATAAAATTTACCTTAAGACCTCGACAATTCCATTGTATAATTTTGTCATATCCATTGTGAAGGGAGGCGTATAGGAGATTTATCTTTATGATTCGACCGAGGACGACCCTTCCTTGGGGATCGGCTGGACGATCTTCCTGGTGCGGATGATGTATCCATCACATCATCCAGCACATCACTGGAAGGAAATGTTCAAAATCCATGAACACCATCGTTTACTCCGGCGCTCCGCCATTTATAGTCTCTTCGGGAGCGGACGGAGATTCACGAACTGGCGCGCATGCGCGTCATACATGACACAGATACCATCCAATTATAACAGTGTGGTATATTATGAGAGGTGTTTTCTATCACCCGGGCTCTGTCCGGTTTTCTCCTGCCATAATGCTGGCCGCGTTGATTACGGCGTGAAATACAAATCAGATGAATAAAAGAAGTTCTATCAGATCTGTAGTTGGTACAGAAACCTACCGATTCGTGCTTAGATTTTGTTCATCGTGCATATAACTCTCTTTTCCAACTGGCTGTACATTGATAAAAATAATTTTTTAGGCCATATTCGGTGTTGTATAGGTCTAACGTCGCATAGCTTAATCTTGTTATTCTTATGACTATTCGTGTTATATACGTAGACAATATCTCTCAATAACGTCACCCTTTTTTCTGACGTTTGGATCTTATGTGTGATGCATGCCGAAAGACCGTAGGTAACACATTTCCGAACCATTAGTCTTAACGTTGGAAAATTGTTTCACTTCACCATTTTTGTTCACATATTTACCTTATATATCTCAATTTCGTTTTTAATGACATATGAAATCGCTGGAGTATTACTTTTAATTCAAATGTTCAAGAAATGGGATTCGCACTGGGAAAATGCAGACAGTCAAGTTTGGTGAACGTAGTGTAAAGTATTAACACCAGACAGGGTGCAATGAAGAAAGTGGACAGACTGACGGACGCCCGGACACCGACGGCTACAATACCCCTATGTCAATACTGGTCGAGGGGTAAAAAAAAACGTAACTGCCTAATTAGTAGATTTAATATCGAAATTAGACTTACCCTAAAAAGCTGAGCATGACAAGCAGTAGATCCGGGGGGGGGATAAATAACATGCTCAAAAGGTGGTAAATAAAATGGTTTTTGATAGAACATGAGCATTCAGTATATATTAAAACAGATGGAAATGTATAAAACAAGTATGATCGGACAGCTACTAACGGAGATGCTATGAAACAAGAACACATTTATACAACCCGTACCTTAAGTAAAAGAGGTATAATCCTGTGTTCAAATTCTTTTTTTTTTTTCTAGATATTTTTTTAAGTTTTCGTAAGAAGGAAAAACGTTTTTAAACATTTTCTACAAAATCCACCAAATCGAGGCACACTGAAAGTCCCGACATGTTTTAGGCTGGTCCAGTGAAAAGCTTCTTTTCCTTCTCTTGAATATTCGCTGTGACGTCACTGTGCTTAAGGTTTTACTCCTAAAACCTTAAGAATTAACGATTAGCCTCAATCTCTATTCTCATCTCAATACGTACGAATCTGGGACGTACTAGAGGGCAAAATCATGCCTACATGTGTGGCTGTAGGCTGCCAGAATGTGTCGGGCCTGTCAGCGCCACTGGGCTAAACTAAGCACAATGACGAATGTAATCTGTTAAAATAGCAGCCTAAAGGAGACTTCTAAGCCTTCGATGGTTAACTGTTAAATACTCTATTAACAGGCACTACTGGCAGAAAATTTAGGTATTCTTCTATCGTTAAGCACAGCTCTTACATTTAAAGTATAGTTTGTATAAACGTGTTCCGTTCTTTTAAAGCAATTTTAAATGGCCACATTTTGAAAAATAACAAAATTTACAATCCTTGCACAAATGTAGTTGTCTGTTGTAAAAGCCTCTTAAATTCATCCACAACTGTTGACTATATGGTCCGTTTCCTTTGTTTATATAGACAGGTTTAGAGACAATTTTTTTTTAAATTGATGTTTTGCTTACATGCGCAACAAAGTAGAACTTTAAATGTGCAATCTTTGTTGAATTTTTTTTCCGGGTAAAATACAGTAAAATGAGCGGACAGTAAGTGTTCCACTTTATTTGTAAATACATGTAAAAGTTTACAAAGAAAAGAAATATTACCAATATTATCAATTTTCATATGATTTTTGACATTTTTTTTTTGGTGAAAAACGAGGTTTAATTAACTTCTTTTTAAAATCAAGAAATTAAAGCCTAGTAAATATTCTCCTGGTTTACATGTAAGCGTTAGACATGTTCACGGAAAATGTACATCAACAGTTTTCCAAGCCTCAGACACAGGAATTACTGGGCTTATGGGGAGGCCTGTACAGCTGTTCCATCTACCTTTCCACACTCCGGAATATGCAACATGTTAAAAGTGTTTAATTTAACACTATACATCCCATTAAATTCATTTTCTTTAAGTTTCTATGTTGACATCCTATAAAACACAAGTCTGATTTCAAAGCAGATATCTCGTGTTCATGAAGTTTAGTGTACTGGTCATTTTCAAAACCAGAAAACCACATCCCAGTCAGTACTGTTCTTATTGTTCAATCTGCTTACGTTTTCACTGTCAGACTCATGTTAATTACATTCGCTGTATCACTGGCGCGGAAAATTCCACGATAATAACTGTTATATAATGAGTAATATCACCCCTAAGACAACAATCCATTTTCACAACGGCCTTTTAACCGATGCATGACGAAGCTCGCAAAGCATAAATGTATACAATATCAGATTTACAATTTTGCTTTATATGCTAAAAATTTTGGCGCCCACCTTTCCGTAGCCCTCTTCGCCTTTCAGAGAAGCTCTGTCAACAGCCTGCGGATTGCCGAGGGTTTCCACCGGGCTTAGTCTGGTTTCCGCAGAAGGATTGCTGCTGTCGCATTTACGTGAAACATTATTGCGGACGGTGTAAAACACCAGTTAAAGGTCAATAAATAAACTCTTTTACTGTCAAGGTACCCATTTTACAGAAACTGTACGGAATGGATTATTTTCAAACAAAAGCGCCAAACCATGAACTGAGAATATTTCAGTACACCAGTG
The DNA here is from genome assembly GCF_032854445.1 of Liolophura sinensis. Lineage (NCBI taxonomy): Eukaryota > Metazoa > Mollusca > Polyplacophora > Chitonida > Chitonidae > Liolophura > Liolophura sinensis. Next base: position 12,310,890 of record NC_088297.1, on the reverse strand, counting down.
GGCAGAACTTTTCTAATGCTGGAATTATACCCATAGCGATTATTGTGTTCAATATCAAACATTTACCATGCATCACTTTATTTTTAAGGGGCGTTGTAAACCAAACGTTCCCATCCATCATTGTTCGCAATACCCGGATTACCCTTAGAATGCTTTCGTCGTAAGGCAAAGCGAGCACTGGTTTTTCAGGCGCTGATTTGCTGCTGCTATGAGGTTTTTGGCAAGTGAGGTTGCGTGTTCGTAAGGCAAAGCGAGCACCGATTTTTCTGGCGCTGATTTGCTGCTACTGACAGGTTTTTGGCAAGTGAGGTTGCGTGTTCGTAAGGCAAAGCGAGTACCGATTTTTCAGGCGCTGATTTGCTGCTACTCTCAGGTTTTTGGCAAGTGAGGTTGCGTGTTCGTAAGGCAAAGCGAGTACCGATTTTTCAGGCGCTGATTTGCTGCTACTATCAGGTTTTTGGCAAGTGAGGTTGCGTGTTCGTACGGCAAAGTGAGCACCGATTTTTCAGGCGCTGATTTGCTGCTACTCTCAGGTTTTTGGCAAGTGAGGTTGCTTGTTCGCGAGGCAAAGCGAGCAGTGATTCTTCAGGCGATGATTTGTTGCTAATATCAGGTTTTTGACAAGTAAGGTTGCGTGGTCAAATCCAGCTCTCGCTGTGGTTTGATGTCAAGAGGTTTGTCAATACCTGGAAAATGTCGATGGTTGACTACAGGCACCCATGACCGTCGGCATATAAACCCCATTGGAGCAATCAGTCCTAAGAAGGAACAGCTGGTTGTTCTCCGAATTACAGACATTCAGTTTGGCCAGGATGTTTTATTTACACGCTTTTCGCGTCACTCTCCGTTGATAATGTCATCGAAATGCACTTAGTCATATTTATTGACTTGAATGACCGATATACCCGTCCTGTACTGGCCGATAATAAAGTCTCTGCTTTCTCTAAATTAAATTTCTGAAAGTAACAAAAATTGTCTTCTGATTGATGACAAAACAGATCATCTTACTGTTCATGATACAAACTATTTATTAATTTATGATTAGTGTTTTACACCGTACTCAAGAATATCTTACATATACCACCGCATTCAGTTCTGTAAGGGGCGAAAACGGACAGAGCCCGGGGGAAACCCACGACCATCCAAGTTTACTGACAGACATTCAAACGTACTACAGGAAAGGAAGCCAGCATGAACCGGATTTGAACTCCTACAACCGCATTAACGAGAAGCCCTTCCGTCATCGCGATGCACTTGCACGCTAACCACTAGGTCACGAAGGCCCCTTATACAAACTATATATTATGGTGCCATATTTATGACTCGGGTATTCTGTTATTTGAAGTACCTTTGCCGGTGAGACACGGTGTTGTGTGGTTCAAAACATAATATTATCTAGGAGTGATATTATCTATACTAGTAATGTTCAGAAAACATAACATTCTGTACATTTTAACAGATTAGGTTTTAGAGTGTAGGAGTACCCAACTAAGGATTTGAACCGTGGTATTCTATATATAACCATTTGTTCATGGCATGCGAGGTAGAAGTAAAAAAACACACAGCTTTAGGCAATAATAATAATAAATAAATAATTAGGCATGTAGCTCATCTCACATAATTGTACAGAAAATGACTATTTCCAAAATATTCTGTATATAAGGGAAATCCTGACGCAGAATCACATCACTCCGTTGTGGTCCGAAAACGCGTATATCATCATAATTTAATAACTTTTTCTGATGTATCACAAAATCAAAAAAAAAAAAATGTTTAGCTACGGTTTTGCACGGCGTCTTGAATGGCACTGACTTTAGCACATCATTTATGTTCACATTGACTGTCCAGCATTGTTGTCAAGAGATTACCAATGCGATCTGTTGTGCATTATATGAGTGATTTGTAAATCATACACTTGATATCTGTCTTCTGTATACTCTCACGTCTATGACTACACTGTTATATTCTACATGGCCTATTTCTAAACCCAGGTACATGTATCATGATTTCATGGCTGCAAGCCAGACTTTTAAATGTAATTAAAGACGTATAGCATAGAGAGTAAACAGCGTAATGACCCAGGAGTCTCTCACCAATGCGGTCGCAATGTGAGTTCAAGTCCAATGTGAGTTCAAGTCCAGCTCATGCTGGCTTTTTCTCCGTCCGTATGTGAGAAGGTCTGACAGCAACCTGCGGGTGGTCGTGGGTTTTCCCCGGGCTCTGCCCGCTTTCCTCCCACCATAATGCTGGCCGCCGTCGTATAAGTGAAATATTCTTGATTACGGCGTAAAACACCAATCAAATAAATAAATAAATAGAGAGTAAAACCAGAGCAGTGAAGACTTTGTCATAGTTGGCAAATGGTCACTTGTAACTGGTGAAATATGGCCTCTTGTCAGTCAGGGTTTTTATCTAACTGTTCATGTAAGCGCATAAATAGTAGCAATTTACACGCCCGCTAACACCATGGCTTAAGCAGAATTAGTTTAAAAAATGCAGTGGTGTTAACTGAAATCACTGGTTTAGAAATACCCAAAATGCTGTGTCGTCATCTCATTTAATTTACAATCACATTAAAACTATGCAAAAGCTTTATACGCAGTTGCGCATATGTTCAAGTAGTCCGTTAGATATACACTAAGACTTTGACATCAACTGGATAAAATCTTTCTGAGCGTGCAATTTACACCGGAAAGCTACTTGAATAAAGTTAAAGTGACATGATCGCCCAAATATCAGGTATTTTTGCGCTTTTACAGACAAAAAAAAAATGAAAATCGAAACTTCTGAAAGGGTATTTTAGTGAGGCGCTGTCAATTCAGTGGAAATGAAGCACGCTCACAGTGCCCGGTAAACTTCATGTGTAAACAAAGATATATAGCTGATTACACGCATAGAAGAAGGACTTCGTTCGTGACAGCATAGGCCAAAAAACTCGACAGGTTGACACGCAAATGTAGAGTTGTAACTTGTGATCAGTTTGAGCGGTAGGGTACACTGAAGAAAGAAAAGGGTCTCACGAAGCAGGAAGGTGTCGCAAAACTACTGCTTGATAGGTGGGTGCAAATGTTTCTGAAGATTGTTTATAACCTTTTCTCAATGCTGTTTAATCTGCTGTACTCTGTATGTATCTACATAAACGTCGACTGATCGATATTCGGCATCATGGGGAACTTTCCGAACGCTGCGCATATGCTTCTGGCCCTTCCGGTTGAATATTAAGGCGGCAAAGTGGCCCGCCCTCCTTGTGTTGAATTCGAATAAAGGAAGAACTTCTCCGGGCTTGTACAAGCCACGTACTCAGTGAATATCTTTTTATTTCAGCGAGAGAGATTTAGTTTATGAACAAGCTTTAAAATTTCGCTAAGACGTTGTAATTAGAGGTTGCTTAAAAATCCAAACTTTAGGCGACTATGTCGCTTTAAAATAGCGATGGCTCCAAGACTGAACCCAGCGTCACACAGTTCACAATAACTGGTTGCTCTTTTGTCCTCTAAATAAAAATTAAACCATTTTAAAACATCACAAATCCCTTGACATGTTTACATATACATGCACAGTAAGCGATGAATAACAATGTCATATTTACCCTTCGGGAGCGCAAAATCCGTATAGATTGTATGTACTCGTAGCTGTGAATCGTTTCTCGGTTGAGATAATATATTGTCAGATTAAACGCTATGGTTTAATGTGGCCTACAGCCATGCTGTTCACTGCGCTTAAATTTGGTAAAGTGTGCATTTACTGTCCGGCAAAGGCACGGATCTAGTTTGTTACACAGTTTTCTTTCTTGTCTTGAGATGTGTGCGTTTACAAATTTTTAATTCGTAAAGATACCTTGTACAGAGAAAAACTAGAAAAAAAACATTCAGTGGTGGCACATATTTATTTTCAAAGGTCGTTGGTAAAGTATCGGTGATCTCCACTTAGCCCCATGCATGCCTTGTACAGCTTAATGTGGCTCTTTAAATGACAGTCTCGATAGCACGAGGTATCAGTTTAACTGGAAGAAATATTCGGGGATTTTGAGAGATCATATTTATAAATTTATTTGACTGGTGTTTTACGTCGTACTCAAGAATATTTCACTTATACAACGGCGGCCAACATTATGGTGGGAGGAAACCGGGCAGAGCCCGGGGGAAACTCATGATCATCCCCAGGTTGCTGGCAGACCTTCCCGTGTACGGCTGGGGAGGAAGGTAGCACGAGCTGGACTTGAACTCACAGTGACCGCTATGCTGAGACGCTCCTGGGTCATTACGCCATGTTAGTGCGCTAACCAACTGAGCCACGAAGGCTCCCCAGAGGTCAATGGTGGCCTGTGAAACACGTCAGATTAATCGAGATGATGTAATTTGGCCTGTCTGTGTTTTCGCTGCAGAAAATGTACATATTTGCATTTAACTGTAATTTTTGTCCCTATTTTACACAGCACGGCCACGAACCCATCAAAGTACTCATCAGAACACGTAGAGTGTACAGACAATATCACGACCATGCACTAATTAAACCTTTCCCAATTATATAACATTATCTTATGTGACGATGAGCAAACAGAAATTTTAAACTTGATGACACAGACCATGACATTGTGTAAACATAATTAGATTAATGTTAATTGATGTTATATTCAGTGTCTGATAACTATTTTGAGCCCTTTATTGCTGGGCTACGTCTAGTACAAACCAAGATATGGTCCAAAACAAATGTGCAGATATCTGACACCAGGAGACACTTACTTGACAGCTCCAACCCACACAAGGCATCAGCTGAATTACAACAAACATCCGGAAATTTTGAGATATCACTGTTAGCACTTAAACGCTCACCTGTTAAAATGCATGTTTGCGAATTCCGCTGCATTAGAACAGTTTATGGCCTTTTCTTATCGTCCAACTGTCTATACCTTAGTGTGTTACCTACGCTGTCGAAAATATGATTGAATCTCGGTCAAAGTCAATTGATTGTGGTGACATTGTCCCTCTTGACCTACGGAAAGCGTTTGATTTAGTTAATTACAAATTCTTATTGAAGAAACTAGGTATATGCATGGTATAACAGATAACGCTTACGATCAAGGGAACTCTTATCTGAGTGACAGAAAGCAGCATGTGTATGTAAGTGATTCCCAGTCTGCGATAGTGGCAATAGAGGTGGGTGTACCACGGGCTTCTGTTTTAGGACCAATAATGTTTTAAATTTATATAAATGATCTACATTTGCACACCGCTGAAATGTGATAGTGATATATTTACTGACGGCACCATCATTGTGTACTACTGGAAAAAAGTGAATGAAATAGTGAAAGCTCAATGAAGGTTAACAAGCTGTAAACTTATGGTGTAAAAGTAACAAAATGTGTACTGATTCTGACAAAACTACGTGTACCATTGTTACAACTCATCAAAAGAGAGTCCATCTACCTAAAGTAAAGTTTGACTTTAAATTTGGGGGGAGGGGGGGGAGGGGGGTGTGCCTCTTGAAAATGAGGAACAACATAAAATGCTTGATATTATGGTACAACGTAACTTATATTGGGAAAATCATATTGACATGCTTTGTAACTAAAATAAAATCAAAATTATTTCTTTTAATTAGAATACACAATCTTTTACCATTTGATACAAGAAAATCATTTTATAATAGTTTTATTTTGACACATTTAGCCTATTGTCTTTCTGTTTGGAGATAAAATCTGAGTCTTATTTATCAATGTCAGAAATACTCCAGAAAAGAGCGGACACGATTTATGTTAGACGTTTACACTACTTTGGATTCTACTGATTTATATAGGAAATGACATTGGTTTCCATTATCTTTTAGGTTGAGATGTGTAACTGTTTTATCTGTGTTTAAATGTCTAAACGATATATGTAATATGTTAAATGTTAAATCGACAAGACAGTCAATTACGATCGTCCAGTCGTGAGTTTTTGAAAGTACCGTTTTCTCCTACTGAATTGTACAGTCAATCTTTTAGGATTCGAGGTGCAGCTCTTTCTAACGAACTGCCTTTTAATGTACAGCGGTGTAATTTCAGTTGAATCTTTTTAAAGTGCATGTACAGAACATTATTCACGGAAATGTCTAAATGAGTCATTTTTGATATACTTTTGGTGTTTGGTGTGTTCAGCTATACTTTATACTGCTCATAACTATTTATGGTTTTAATCAGGGCGTAGGTCAACTTGCGATCGTAAGCAACTGTGTACAAATTCGACGCTGTCGACCTCCAGGGTAGCGGTTCTATCGAAAAGTTTGACAAAACTTAACAATCGTGAGCATCTGACAGCGCCTCATCAGATATCATTTTCGGTGCGTGTAGGTCGAATACGACCGTCAGCAACTGTGAGCAGATACTTAGCAACGTGACTGTCCATGTGACCTGTTCATGATGACGAGGTCCTTGTGCACGGTTCGTGGATATAACTGATATAATTCGAAATTTAAGGTTTTTCAAAATAAAGACAAATTTAATAATTTGTTCTAATGTTAGCTTTATCTCATTATAATGCCTATATACATATTATATGCTTTGTGCGCACCTTGCAAGATGCTGAACTTTCCAAACTGCACAGACGCTGTTATGTTCCCTGAATCCGATTCCGATCGCTTAAACGTCGATCGAAAAAGGAAGAAAACTTATAGAAACGTGGTGATCAAGCACCTGAAAATCTGCTCCACTACGAGCCTTTGTTGACCCTGTGACGTCACGGCGGTACATTCCCTGCAGACATGCTAGGCTTCTCTACGTGTCTCCCATACACCAAAGGAGACAATCGCAGTACTTTTGCAACTTGTTTCCAGATTAGCCATGCCCAAGTATGGCTTTAAGTTACATACATGTCCTAAAATGCCACAAATTTAGAAAATGTAGGCCAGATTTCATCAAAACACCCTATGATTACGGAGGAATATATCCTATTCTTATGAGACTTGCTGATTCAGCCATGCCTACTAAAATAAAAGGCCGATGAACGAAACAAACCTACCAAAAAGCCACAAGAAAAAGAAAAGATGTCCGCACTTTCACTTCCGGAACGCAGAAGTTGTTTAGTTACTTGCTTGTTTGTACTTTTTTATTTGACTGATGTTTTACACCGTTCTCAAGATATTTCAAGGAAAAAACACACACACAGAAGTACGTAACGTTTAACGCTTAAGCGTTTTACGTCACTCTTGCAGTGTCCACGTGGTTACAGGGTGTAATATAGCCATTAATTTTGGGAACAACGTTTTTGCATACTACTGGAAGGATTTTATGATCTACAATGTAACTAACATTTATTAACACTTGTTAACCGAATTGAATGCCTTTCCATCCAACTATTTTCTTCTACATACATAGTCTTGTGTTTTATTCCAAAATGCCTGTTTTATTGATTTATTTGATTGGTGTTTCACTTATACAACGGCGGCCAGCATTATGGTGCATGGGAGGAAGCCGGGTTCAGAAAACCCATCTCCATCTGCAGGTTGCTGCAGATCTGATCACGTAAGGCCAAAGAGGAAGGCTCCCAAAGCCAGCATCAGCTGGACTTACGGCGATCGCATTGATGGGAGGCCTCTGGATCAGCGCGCCGCGCTGGCACGCTAACTTCCTGGGCCACGGATGTCCTCCGGTGCTATACACGTGCTCAGCCATATCAGCCATTACAATGCAAATGTACGGTATACGATATACATAATTAGTAGACGCACGTGTAAAATAATTTTGTCATTCTGCTGTCATTTGCTTATGTCTTGGAATTAAGTATTCATCAATAAATTTCCTTACAACATCTGTTTAAAGTTAATTATTTTTTGTTATTTTTGGGAGAGGGTACATCGTACTTAATTAGTTTGCCCCATTAAGCTTGGTATAACCTTAAATTAAGACATAAATTTGATTGGGGCTCGCGATTTATTTGCATATTTACCAATTTTAAATGATCAACAATGGATATTAAAGTTAAAAATCTGCAATTTAATATATACGAAATTATTCAAATGTGCATCGGGGATTTTTATCTATAAAGGAATCGTTTAACATGAACAAATCTATGTATGCTTTACTTGACTGAGTATCGACTACATGACACTCGGCTGCTATGCGTCCAAATCCAAGTTTTTTTGAAATCTTCAATAATCGCTCCTCTCTAAAGTTCTGAGGGTGACCCCATCCACAGGTTTAGAGTATATAATATAGAACATATACAGAGTATCATTTTTTAAATTTTTCTACACTCAAAAAATTAATCTGTTAAATTTAACAGAACTTCCCTTATCTGAGTGATGCTAGAATGTATTCTGTTGTTGCAGCAGATGATTTTGTTAAATATAACACACATTTTCTATTAATTGAACATAAAGATTCTGTTAGACTAACGGGACATTATGTTGAATATGACATAATATTGTGTTTTAACAACAGAATACAATTATAGCATCACTCAGACAACAGCCTTTGTTACAGATTAGTGTCTTGGTGGCAATTGCAGTGTGTGTGTGTGTGTGTGGTGTGTGTGTGTGTGTGTGTGTTATATATATATATATATTATATATATATATATATATATATTATATATATATATATTATATATATATATATATATATATATATATATATATATATATATATATTAAATATTGTCATTTTTAAATTATCTATGTAGAGTGTATTCATTTTTAAAAATTAGGTTTACTATTAGGAGGGTGCGGGTTCAATCCCGACCTTGGTCAGAGAATTTTTTTATTCTCCCACACGCACTGTTTCATGTTCGGACCTTTGTGATAATAAGCTGTCAACGATGCTCGTGGTCGTTTGCCCAGTGTTACGTTCGTCTTCCACCAGTACATGGCATGCCCGTTTTCTTCACCCATAAGACTGCATGACCGCCACGTGAATATTTTCTTACTGTGTCGCCAAAAGTCACAAAAATAAGTCGATTACATGGAAGGTTCTACGCTGACTCAGTCGTGTAAGGCGTTGATATCCCTGAAAGCTATAGAGTCTTCATAACTGAGGCCGTGGGCTCGAATCTAGCTCCAGTTGACTCGGCCGCGGCCTTCTGTCAGGAGATTTTGGGGGTGATAAGTGATGGGCGGTGGTTTTTACAGCACTCTGTTGTGCATTTTCGCCAAACATAAAGCTGAATGCAATCAAGTACCAAATGAAATATTCATGAGATCTGCCTAAAGTAATAACTTCTGCAGCACATGACGCTGCCAACATTTTGCTTAACCTGTGTCCGGTCGCTGTGAGTTCAAGTCCAGCTCATGCTGGCTTCCTCTCCGGCCGTAAGTGGGAACGTCTTCCAGCAACCTGCGGATGGTCGTGGGTTTCCCCTGGGCTCTGCCCGGTTTCCACCCACCATAATGCTGGCCGCCGTAGTATAAGTGAAATATTCTTGAGTACGGCGTAAAACACCAATCAAATAAATAAATATAAGTAACTTGTATTAGAAAAATATCCTCCGTACTGTTATTTTGAGACATAGAAGTGTTAATGAAATGGTGTTTCTCATTCACTAATAGGTTATAAACTTTCTACATTCTATTCCACGTGTTATCTGCAGCAAGGATGTCTATCGAACACGTGGTAAGAAACCCGGCTTCTGTCAAAAGTACACACTCTAAAAATCACTTTACTAAACTCAACGGTCTGTTTTCTAAGCGATGCTAGAATGTATTCTGTTATTGCAGCAGATTATTCTGTTAAATATACAGCACACAAGATCTATTTATTTCATTCATTTATTTATTTATTTGTTTGGTGTTTTACCCCATAATCAAGAATATTTCACTTATGCGACGGCGGCCAACATTATGATGGGAGGAAACTGGACAGACCCCGGGGGGAACCCACGACCAACCGGAGGTTGCTGACAGATCTTCCCACGTACGGCCTGGGAGGTAAATATGTAATATTCCTGTTATTATGTGTATTTGTCAGCAACCTGTGGATGGTCGTGGGCTTCCCCGGGCTCTGCGCGGTTTCCACCCACCATAATGCTGGCCGCCGTCGTATAAGTGAAATATTCTTGAGTACAGCGTAAAACACCAATCAAATAAATCAAATTGATAAAATAACCGGCCAAACCCACCTCTACTCAACTTTTTGGTATGGAGATGTTTCCAGTCGCCGATGACCATAAGGCTTACGACTGAACCGTTTACAGGCTAAGGCTGACAAATGAGACCAACGATTTCTTCCGGGTTCCTAAGCAACCACAAAGATGGCGATTTATGCGAACATTGCAATTGGCCCCTTCTTCGTTATTCAAAATTCAAGCTAACGCAGAAAGCGATTGAGCTCGAGCGAGGTGAAACCATGGTTAAAGAATCGCCAGGTACAGAATGCATTTGCCAATCTGCAACGAGAATTTCGTATGGAGGTTGAGTACTGCAAGTTCTTTTGTGAGAAAATCGGTCCTTTTCCATAAAGAAGGCATAGTGGTGAGAAAGAACATAGTGACAAAGGAATGTCTGTCTATTAATTCACCCTTTCTTGCTATAGGTAACTCAAATTTTTCCGGCCGTTGAAAGGCATTTTCTTTATTTATTAACAGTAACCACGAGGTAGGTCTACGTGACAAATATAGCCATGTTTAGCGGCAAATTCTTAATCATAACATCTGAAACTTCCAGTTCATTTATCCCTGTTGATTCTTTTTCGGCGGTCCAGAAACTTTGTGCTGATACCATTTTGATGAAGTGTCACATGACCAAAAATTGAATATAGATTGGCTACAAGGCTTTTGAGCCGAAGACTGAGTGTCTTATACGCTTACGACGCGACTCACCAAAGTTGGAGACAGTCACAGTTTTCCGACACTATCAAAGAACTACGACTGGGTACAGTCGGCACTGATTAAGGTTGTGTCGCGTGGATTTCGCATACACGGGCGTTTACCACCCGACGCGACAGTCCGGTTGAGATGAGTTAGGCCTCTCGTGTATGTCGAGCTTCCAACTCTCGTATATATCGATCTTAAGGGGCTGTGGGGCACATCGCCTGATTATTCGTTTTAGGTCAAACCCTTTTTAACCGCAGACGTGCCCCCTAAACAATGATGTCACATTCCCGCTCTCGCTTAGAACACAGGTTTATTTCGAATACTTCGGTCTAATCTTCCAACCATAAACCAGACAACAATCATATATATGGAACAGCAACTTCTGGAGTACAGCGTTAAACTTCACTCTAATGTATTTATTCCTTTATTTATTTATATATTTATTCACTTATTTGCTTGGAATTTTACGCCGTGTAGAATATTTCACTTATACGACGGCGGAAGACATTATTGTGGGGGGAAACCCAGGCAGAGCCCGAGGGAAACCCCCGACAATTCGCAGGTTGATATTACGTTGTCGAAGTTAATTGATTGCTGAAACAGAGAAGCATGGGGTCCAGTGAATTGAATCGGCTGAGAGATGATGTTTCTTCAGACTGAGTTTGCGATACCCAAACGCTTTTTGCGAACTGAAAATTTTGCCAAACTAGTATCACACGCGCGATAGAGATCTGGCCTTCCACAAACTATTGTATAATACAAATCTATCATATTTATTCAGAACTTCCGGTCCTAGAGAATGGAACAAGATTCCATTAACACTGAGATCAGTTTCTTCTAAATCACACTTTCAATCTTTATTAAAATCTTTTCTACTTTCTAAAGGTGCAATCTTCAGTCTAACATTACACAATTAAGGCATAGTTGAGGTAAAATAAATTCATATATATTTAGAAAGACAATTATTTAGACACAAAATAGACAATTATTTAGACACAAACTAAAAGGTCAGCCTCACCCCTCCAATGCTGTTATTACTCATACATGGGATAGAACAAGCTCAACCTGAGCTTTATTCCCTCCATGTATTATACCTTTCTAGACTTTATTGTTATCACGTTGTGTCTGTATTTTGTTGATGTCTTAAAATCCAGTGTATATGTTTATTATTGTATGGCTAATAAAAAAATCAAATCAATGGCAGTATAATAGATTTGATTTCATTGAGTCCTGGAGAGTTTGTCATCCTCACAGCTGGGACCTGTGGGATTTCCTCATGGCTTAAATGTTCCTGAGTACCCGATAAAACACCGATCATCTTAACAAAATATTCCATAAACTGCTATAATTCTGCAAAAAAAAAACCCATTGCGATCGTTGTGAGTTCAAGTCATCTGATGCTCATTGCATCAGATGACCTCTTTGGCCGCACATGGAAAGGTCTGACAGCAAACTGTAGATGATCGTGGGTTTCCTCTAGGCTCTGTTCGATTTCCTCACACAGTAATGCTGGATGTCGTCGTATAAGTGAAATATTCTTCAGTACGGCGTAAAAGGCAAATCAAATAAATAAACCAAAAAATAAATTTATAAAAAGTAGCTTAAAGACTAACATATCAGCACAATCATCAAGGCAACCTCCGGCAGCTGACATGTTGGAAGGAAAAACAAATCAGCAACACAGAATTCTGTTTACGAATAGTCTCAATAGTATAGTTTTTGATAACATAAATCAAAATGCTTTTTAGTGGAATAATGGTACGTGTTTGTATGAAAGTTTGTTTATTCATGAATTTGAACACAATTATTATAACAAAGAACCTGGTAGGGCAAGGCGGGCAATCAGCCTCAGTGCAAGAAGCTGTGCACCTCAAGTAGGGAAACAGACAATAGCTGTGAGTCACTGCTGCAGACACACTCATGAGGCTACTTATTTTTCAGTTCTCTCTTACTCTTCTTTTCCTGTTAATTATAAAGCTCCAAACATACACGGAAGGAAAGCACAGGTCATAGAATCGAAAAAAAAAATGGTAGACTGCTTCAGTGGCACGAAATATCTCTTTTTTTTTCGCATCAGACATTGTAGAGTGGGGAAAATCACTACACCGAAATGTATCTTTCTGAAAAATTATTGAGCAAGCAGTTATGCACCACTCATTTATAAACATAGACAACAAATGTTGAGCCTTATACTTCTTCTACGCATAACATTGTTAACGAGGACCACAAGTGCTCTCAACCAGGTATTCATTTATGATTCCGCCATAAATGCCACACGTTACGTAATAAAATAACTTAACAATTATCCATTCTAATTCATGATAACGCTTATTTAATGCAAGACAGCTTATATCTTTTTCTCACACAAAAAGAATGTTACCAAAGCAAAAAAGAACAACAAAGATTCGAACTCTTTCTCAAAACGCAACCCGTTATCCATATACAGACTATGCAGTATGACCTATAGATTATGGACGAAACACGAATTTTAAATGTTTTTAAATATGACAAAATTAATCACATTATAAAGTTTAGTTTTTACCAACGTTAACCAGAACGAAACTTTGGCAGAAATACTCATATGATAGCTTCAGTAAAGATATTTTTCTGGTTAATGTTGATCTTCATATTGTAAATTAAAGACACAGTGCCTCATTTGAACGAAAAATTGGCGTTTTTGATCAAGAGTACATTTTAGCGGGCAACCATCTCTTTTCAGGCCATATAACTTTTCTGGACGACTGGACACTTCTGATTTGAAAATTTACAGAACTGTGCTGGGATTTTGAAATTTGTCTACATTTTCCATAATTCTTAATTTTAATATGTACAAACTTTAGATACATTAGTAAAATTTTCCACATACACATAAGTGTCAGTAATGGGCTTTTTAGTGTAATGTGTGGATATACATATTTATACGATACGCTAAAAGGTATATAAAATATAAACATCCAAATATTTTGTTGTGCTGAATACTTGTATTTTGTCTACTTATACATATTCAAATTTTTGCGAAAGCAAAGGGCGGTTTAAACGAATATAAGACCAGTATTAGTCTCAAAGTAAGTGTATCACGCGTTTGACAGAGCTCTCTAAGGGCTTGGCTATAAAGGTACGAGACGCTGCACGCATGTGACGTTTAAAAGTGCAAGTCGGTTTTTCTTTCTTCCAATGGGAAATAAATGGAACAACATGAATATTAATACTGTTATTTATACAGAAGATCTTATTCTGAATATCAAATATTCTGAATATTAAGTGTGTAGATGTAATAATAAACTAGTAGTAACAAAAATGCAACAGCAAACAGGAGAAATTTCACTTTTGCCCGTGATCGTAACCATAATAATATTCAACTTTGTTAAATATCAGGCGCCACCAAAGGCAAAAATCCCAGCAGCGTCAAACAGTTACATCACCAACAAATCTGTCGTTTCGACGATGTCTAGAAAGTCCATGGCTCCGGCTTACCGATCAATCCAAGCCAGTGGCTATGAAGTTGTCCTGCTCGTGCACAAAATCTCTCCAAATCTCATGTCCAATCGCTATATAGGCGATTTGATACCTCCGAAAGTAGTTCCTTCCGGTCAGTCCACGTGCGTTGCCATAGCTTTTGCGATAAGACGATCTGTCATTGGTGAATTTTCCTTCAAAGCTTTGCGCTCCATCAGTAGATGTCTGAACACGAAGTCACAAATATATATTATCATAGTTACGCGCAGGTGGCGAATATTGTCACACGTATTCGTAATGACATGTTTCAAGCTCCAGCGACAAGCATATAGACCGTAAAGCAATACCATTTTTCGTTGTTACACTGTTCCAAATGACTGAATCCTCCAAAGCTCCTACATATTAAAAAATATTTAGTTCTATCTATATTGATACTAGCCGCAGTGACAAAATCCAAAATTGACGCATCAACGGAAAAAAAACAAGAAGAAGAACGTCAGCAGTGGCCGTTATTTTTTAAAGTAATTAGAACCAATATTTTGTTAACCGAAAGAATAAGCACTTAGGAGTTTTAAATTGTGTGATACTGACCTAGTTCAGCTTAATTATGCTGCTGTTCAAGCATTTGCATAAAAAGTAACTTAATTATAACACTTTCGTAACTGCTCTGGTTTTACACTCTATGCTATGACAATTTCAAAATGTATATGAGACACCCTCACCGTAAATTCTACATGTACTATATATGTCGGCCCTCTCACTTAAAAGAATGTGCGCATACCAACGAAGGCAGAATTATTTCTGTATTAATTTCTGTATTATTTCGATTTTGAGTTTTTTAGTATATCGAGAATGGTTAAAGCAGGAATCCGGGAAGTGCAGATTTGGTCTTACCTGGCAAGTTTCTTGTGTTCAGCAATGTCTGACTTGAGAGCCGCATGAATTAGAAGTAGGTTAAATATGTCCCTCTGTGCGAAAATAAAAAAAAACGATGGTTAAATATGTCCCTCTGTGTGAAAACAAAAAACAATGGTTAAACATGTCCCTCTGTGTGAAAACAAAAAAAGAACCTGTGTGTAAAAACACAAAAACAATGGTTAAATATGTCTCTCTCTCCGTGAAAACAAAAACGAACATCTCTGTAAAAACAAAAAATGAAGGTTAGATATCTCCTACTGTGCGAAAACAAAACACGATGGTTAAATATGTCCCTCCGTGTGAAAACAAAAGGCGATATTTAAATATGCCCCTCTGTGTGAAAACAAAAAACGATGGATAAGTATGTCCTTCTGTGTGAAAACAAGAAACGATGGTTAAATATGTTTCAATAATATATACTAGTTAATCGACTGATTGCCTCGGGTGTAGGGTCGTTGTTTTATCCCTCGCATCACGATGGGTTCGTGCTACCAGGGAGAAAAGATGGACACCATATACCTCATTTTTGTTTGTAACACAACAAGCATAAAGACATAGACATTAATCAATGGCTTATATTTATACTAAACTCCTAATTTCCACGAGTGAACGTAAAAATCAGTCAGATATCAATTTTTTAAATTTACGTCAGAACTAGCTTTGTGGGATTGGACCTTGGTACCAGACACATCTCATGACGTAATTTGCAGCTATAAAAAAGAGGTAGCTGAATTCAAACATGTCATTCTATTGGCCACCAGGCTGAATAATCAAGAAAGACTCACCTGGGCATGGCTACCGCCAATTTTGATAACGTCATACCGTAACGGAAGTAGCAGCTCAACTGCCTTCCCATAATCCCCTTCGTCATAAGCCAAGAATGCTTCACACATCGGCATGCCTATGTCTCGTGTAAGGTCGTGATTGTCACCACTGCCGTCTCTTCAAGTAAAAATGATGTTCACATGAACACCTTTTTCTTTCTGAATATTTGTGACGTCATCCGAGTCAACCAACAAGGAAAACAAGCTTATCTGAGTTTAACATTATAAATTAGACACAATCTTTTAACTGCATTTTCTAATGTATGTATTTCCCGATGTATCAACGTGTAAAGCTTTTGGCCCTACGTGTCTCTAACGAAAAACAATTTTAATATCGAATACGAGTGATTTTACACAGAGCTTATTATAGGTGACAAGATAAAAGAAACAGGCTACAAACAACATTTTTACGCATTTCCTACTTTCAATACTCACTTTTCGAGGCACGACGTTGCGAAAACAGGGTGATGTCAGTTTATTAGAGTTGCTAATTTTAACATGAATAAAAAAGCTAACTCAACAGGATCGGATAACTGTTATGAATTGAGTTTGGTGCGTCAGAGCACTACCAAAATATTGACGCTGTAGCGGTAGATTCACCTTAACACGAAAATTCACATGTTAAAAGACAGAAAAGTAGCCCTTTACCGCCATAAAATGGCGACGTCATTTTTCACTTGGGTGTCAATGTTGTTTGTTATGACGTGACTGGAAAGTAGCGTATTGGACGCCATGTTGAACAACAGCCAATATCCCATTTTCTTACACCAAGATACTTTTGCTTAAGTATAAAGGGGTGGGGAAATGTGGTTGAAAAGATTAACAGAGATGTGCGAAGCAGCCAGGCGGATTCGACAGTGGATACTCACATTTCTATGGGCCCGACTATATCCATATTATTGCAAAGGAAAATGCAAAATTTCATAATATGATATCATATTACTCTTAACCCTGACTTTTAATCCACTTCTGAACAACCGACCCCAGTGTCTCATTATGACCGCGCGAGTGCAATTCCAGTCTAGGACAGGGCATTTGTAGATTTGCATGTTCTCGCTGTTCATTTATTTATTTTATTTATTTTATTGGTGTTTTGGCGTTCAACGGCCGGAGAGGAAGCCAGCATGAGCTGGACTTGAACTCACAGCGACCACATTGGTGAGAGGCTCCTGGGGCATTACGCTGCGCTAGCGCGCTAACTAACTGAGCCACAGAGGTCCCCTTGCTGTTCGTAGTGACGTTGGTGAAAATAAGTGATCGAAGGCAATCGTAGGACCTATTGCGTACTCACTTGTCTTCAATCAGTCCGCTATACATATATGTGTACTTGACATGTGGGAAAGATGGTCAGCAACTTGCCATAGGTCGGTGGTTTATTCCGTGCACTGTGGTTTCCTCTAAAAGCCCATGAATTAAACTGGCTGCTATTGTATATAGATAATGTTGAGTGTGGCGTTCAACAGCTAATCAATCAGCCAATCAGTAATTATTACCTTATGAATCCCCTCAAAGAGTCCATCATTTTTTGCACTATCTCCTTGGAGTTGCTTCCCAGACACGCCATCATGATGTGCACATCGTTGAAGGCTAGAATGTGATCTTCTACATGAGGTCGGATGATTTCAAAAGTGTCATTCCATCGGCTACCCACGTCAATGCCTGACAGAAGAAAAAAAACGTAGCATTAGAACTGCAGATAGCATTCATTAACGATTCTTCATCTATATTTTTCTTTTGCCTTGATATAACGCCAAGCTGATTACTGTCTCTTTGTTTTAGAACACATCATGCGTACTTGTTTTCTACATTCAGTGTGCTCTTTTGGGGTGCCTTCTTAAGCCTTTGCAATATATTTCTGTTAATTAAGCTCGAGGGATATAGCTTCTTGAAATCTATACATGCTGTACCTTCCAACTCCAATCTGTAGAGCAGTGAGCATACGTCGACCACATCCAACATGGCGCCGGATTTTTTTAAACTGACGGCTATCTGGAAAGCACAAAATTGAAACGGAGCGCGTGACAATCTCATTATACGCCCAGCACATATTTTAGCTGTGACTTAGCAGCTGTTCGACCTGCCTGTCTGTCTGTCAGTCGGTCAATTGTTGACACTCTGCTAAGTGTCTTTTAGCCTACCGGTACTGTCTTTTCACACGACCCATTTATTTAACGAGTGGCCTTAATGCAAGACGAAATGAAATCTTATACACGAAATGTCGCCGCTGTAGCGACATTCGCTTTGGTTTCTGTGCAAGAATACACTTTCCCTGACAGAACGGTGCAAGATGTTGACAATATTAACTTAACAAGACTCAAAACCCTAAGAGGCAGTAGGTCATCCATTACGCTGACCATTTTCCAGCCATCACACTGACCATTCATCCGTTACGTGTGACCATTTTCCAGCCATCTCACTGACCATTCTTCCGTTACGTGTGACCATTTTCCAGCCATCTCACTGACCATTCTTCCGTTACGTGTGACCATTTTCCAGCCATCTCACTGACCATCCTTCCGTTACGTGTGACCATTTTCCAGCCATCTCACTGAGAATTTTTCCATCCAAGTAAAATGGTTTTATAAAATCGGATCCTGTGGTCTGTCGTGACACAGAAGGTATCAGTGATGTCGCATCCATACTTTTGGCTTGAAATAGTTTATTTTGAGGACTGTTCGGGGAATGCATTTATAGATCGATATGTATATGCATTTAGAATGATGAAATCTAGTGGTTTATTTGTGTTAAATGGCAAACACTTAATGTGTCGTCACTGGTCCCAATACGGTCAAAAAAGACTACCATAGAATCCAAAGCTCCAAACGTATTTTACTCTGTAATAAAATAAATTGAGCTATTTTTGTGGACAGTGTTTAATGGTCTTTCAAGTGATATATACTTCATGTTGGTGTTTTCTTTTGCCTTTCACATGTATGAAGCATTCTAAGTTAACCAACTAGATAAATAACTAAAATTTCATTCTATTCCACTGATATTTCCAGAATCACTGAGAGAAGGCTCTCACCTCAGTGTCAAATATGTCCAAGGCTCCTTGATGTTCATTCTGCAAATAACCAGATAGTGATAGATCAGGGATGATACCGGTGGACCAATATAACCTCAAGTTATAAAACTTTCTTTAAACTTACTGTTGGATGCGTGTAGAATAATAATTCAATTTAAAAAGGTTATGAAAAAGGAATACATAGCTGGGTTACACACAGGTGCTTTCTTGCATCTGTAGGTAAGCCAGCGTTTAACTTTTTTTTTTTTTGCTGTCCACTGATGCATAATGTATACTCCTCAATCATAAACGCACGAAGCTAGTTTGTATTGTTTTCTCTCAGTATTAAATAACGCGTTCACTCAATAATTAGATTAGGTATTCATTATCAACTGCAGCTTCGATTTCCACATTTTAGGGCAATAATTTAGGAGCTATGACATTGTGGAAACAGAGTCGTCGGTAATCACAGTTCACGCTCTTCGTGATGCTAACGGTGGACACACTCGGTACTGAGTGCTGTGAACTGTGATTACCGACCACTGTATTCTCACGCTGCCATAGCTCATCGATTATTGCCCGAAATTTTGAAAAACTGGTGGAAATTGAAGCCACAATTGATAGTGAATACTTAATCTAATTGTTGAGTTAGCACGTTGTTTAATCCTGAGAAAAACAATATAAAATTTCATCGTGCGTTCATGTTTTTGTTGAGTATATGTTGACCTTGCACATCGACCACTTCCTAATATGTACATATAGATTAGTTCGGTATCTTAAGAAATTGTCAAATAAAGCAAGCTCGTTTTGACACGGAATGATATTTTCTTGCACTCTCTCTCCACCAAAACTTCTTTAACCTATTATTATGCATGAACTGAAATCTTCACTTCAAAGGGTGGTAAACAGTTAGATTATGTCATCTGTAGACGCTGACATGGTTCTTGGCGACGTCAAGTGTCCCCCGGGGCACTTACCTTTTCTATATGATACAGTGCCCAGTGCCAAAAATTGTGACACGCCAGCATGCCACATTTCTGAAAATAATGAAAACAATATTTCAAGAAATCACAACCCACTCAGACTCAGGGTGGTGGAGTAAAAGAAATGATCATATATTCATTCTACGGTCCAAAATGAGTAAAGTACAGTCTGGAACAAGCCCTTCTCTTCATATCCCATCGCTAAACGATACATAAATAGGTACTATAAAAAGAAGATTGTGTTTTAAAGGAAAATATGAAAAAGTGAAATTGAAAAAGAAAAATTGAGGCATAATTTTTATTTTTTAATAACCCCTCTAATTTATGTATATTTTCCGCCAATGGCGTCATCGATGAACATACTGGAAAGTTATACCAGGAGGTTATAACCACTGATTGTATGGTAGGTTTTATGAATGATTCAAGTATCAGTAGCTTTTTGCTGGCCATAAAACAGATACGATATTTAATGGAAGACTTGCTTTTCACATTAGTACAGTTTGCAAAAATTTTATTCAAGCCCGAACATAAACGTGTAGAAAAAGTTCCGCGACATCACTGAGAACATACAACGTACACTATTAATAATATAGGGCCGGTTTTCTGAAGCATACTTAGTGTTAAGTAGCCCTTAGCTAAGTGCACTTTATATCTCTACAACATATGTCGTCATGGTAATTAAGGGCACACTTAGCTAAGTGAGCTTTATCAAACCGGACCCAGGCCCTTAAATCTGTCGAATGCGTCGAAATACACATTCGTATACCAGCGGTGAACCAAAATTAAGGTTCCAGGTCAATAATCGTAAGGTCAGTTCCCCAAACGAGGTTTAACAAAAACAATCAAAGAACTAAGAAAGTATATAAAGTTGTAAATTAGGATGGACTGATCCAAAGAGAAGCAGTCAACAGTTTCCAGGAAAGACGCAAGGAGTGTTCAAGGCGAAAGAGTGAAATCAGTATTCAAATTGTGTATTTAGGTGTACAGTATCAAATTGTCGTTTCATTTCTAATATTCCTTACCTTTAAGAATAATCATCAGATCTAGACATAAATAAATAAATGATTGATGGACATTATATTCATTAATACATGAAATAAATAAATATGTCCATTTGCTTATTTGTTAGGCGTTCCTAAGGTGCCAAAGGAGGTGTTTTCCCTTATAATTAGCAGCTAAGATAGTTACAGTCTCACGCGGTTTCTTACCGTCCAATCATTCAGCGTCCTGCTCAGAAAACCAATACCCTCATTTTGGCGCCCCTCCATCTCCATCACGTGACACAACGTGTGTGTCGACCAGGCGCTTTGTTTCTTCATTTCCAGTGACTGTTTAATACAACATAAGACACACCAGTGGGACACCATTCAAGCGATTTAAACGGACAGAATTTAGATCGATCGGTTCACAGAGAAGATAGCATTTTTTGGTTTAAAGCCTACAACAATGGACATGCTTGAATACATGTGCCAGGCCTAAAACAAAACAAAAAACAACAAAAAACAGATTAGCTTAGGAATAGCTTAAACTTTCCCATTTCCCACACAAGTCAATCAGCGACAATCAGCGTCCTGTCTAAATTCAGGTATAAATGGTATATATGTGGTTTAACCTTTCTGACATTGTATATTGTAATCAGTTTGTTAGCGACGATTTTGCCCCCTTTTTAAGGTCATGTAGAAATGGTATTTATGTTGTTTGACCTTTCTGACGCCTCGCTCAATATGAGGGTTATTGACACCATATATTAGCGTATCCTATCACTGAGTAACCATGTAACGAGTTTATCCTGCAAAAAGCCAATGCAATTAAGTGTAGAAGACCGATGCTTCACCGACGTGGCCATTGTATACACAACCCAACAAAGGCGATAGCCTACTCATCAGACACATTTGACGTCTGCAGGATTCCAGAATATATCTGTACCCCACCTGTATCTGTACAAGTGCCCTTCCCAAGGGTTGGATTGAGCCCGTGAATGGAATACAAGCGCCTCTAATCACTCGGCGACGGTCTGCTCCCAATACTCCAAAAATTTATCTGTTGGTTTTAACAGAAAGTCTCTTGTCTGAGTTATATGCCAGATTGAATTCTGCTATTGCAGAAGATAATTCTGTTAAATATAACATACATATTCTGTTAATTCAACATAACCATTCTGTTAGACTAACAGAATATTATGTTGAATACGACAGAATATTGTGTTACACGCCTAATAAGAGAATACATTCTAGCATAACTCAGGCAACAGACTTTCTATTAAAATTAAGATTGATTTTTTGGGTGAAGTAATACAATGTTTTGATTTACATTCTTAGAGATTTTTCCAATGAAAAGTCTGTTATAGATTTAAGACGTTAGAGTGAGCAATCGCATTTCTAAATTTTGAAGAGCAAAACAATTCGTATTGATTCGTGAAAAGAAATGAGTTTTTCTTATACGTTACTACAGGACACGTTTTTGTACAACAATTGTATTTTTATGACTTAATAAATCAATTTTTTTTAGCGCGCTATTGAAAACAAACCTAATATTAGCTTTGCGACTGCTCTATTACTACCGATCACTTAATAACACACCAGGCACCTACATCGCCAAGGTGATTAGCAGGGCTGTGAGGCGTAATTACCCTGGAGCCTCTCACCACTGTGATGGCTGTGAATTCAAGTCCAGACTCATGCTGGCTTCCTCTCCAGTCGTACGTGGGAAGGTCTGACAGCAACCTGTGGATGAACCTGCCCGGTATGCCCGGTCTATACTTATCACTTAACAAAGCCCTACGAATAATAGGCGCAGAACAGGGATGTCGGTGTTGTTGGATTCAGCCATCTGGTTCAGGTTGGATGTTTGAGTCACGACCAATGTCACAATCGCTCACATGGTTGTTATAAATGGAGTCGCTGTCACAGTGCATCTTCTTTAGATGTGATGCGTTACGCGTGTATTGAGCTCCAGTTGAGGGCGACTGTATGGTTACTTGACTACCAAACTTTTCCACTACGTCATAAGGGTTTACCTCGTATTGAGTTGTCAGTTTGTTTTCCGTCCGTTGCCATAACAAAACTTTATCGCCCACCTCAACGTCACTGTTTCTCACATAGCGCCTGGTGTCTGCTTAGTCCTTATTACGCTATTTGAATTCATTGCCCCGGTCTCGAAGTGAAGCATCAGAGAATGGTTGGTTCTGTAGCTCCGGTAACTTGGTGCGGATTTTCCTTCCATAAAGCAGTTCTGATGGGCTAACCCCAGTTGTACAGTGTGGCGCAGATCTGTAAGCCAACAAAAACTTGGCCAATTCCCTCTGTCGGTCAAGATGTAGAACCGAAGGATGTTGGACCGAAGGATTTTTAGGAGACTTTGATTTTGTCTTTCAACCTCACGATTGGCCTGAGGCCACAATGGTGTCATCCACCTGTGTTCAATTCCGTTTTCTGCTAGGAAAGCTCCAACTTCCTGGGAGGTGAATTGAGAACCGTTGTCTGTTTTCAGTGAAAGTGGGTATCCTTGTGAACAGGACACTCGTTCCAAGGCTGTTATAACCTTCTCTGTTGTTGTTGTAGGCAATATGTCGACTTCAAAATATCTGCTGAAGTAGTCCACTACAAATAATATGTGTTTTCCATCCGGAAGGGGCTCCAGTAAATCTGCGGCTAAATGTTGCCCTGGTGCATTCGGCAGCTCTGTGGGGTACACTGGCTCACTGTTTGACGCTACAGTTACCAGTTGGCATGCTTGGTATACTTTACATTTGTTCTCTGCTTGTCTGTCGAGGCCACCCCACCATACTTTAGTTCTTAGCCGCTGTTTGGTTTTGACAATCCCTTGGTGTCCCTCATGGGCTAGGTCAATTACCTGTTTCCTTAGTGCAGTCGGGATCACAAGGCGTGTTCCTCGGAGTACAAGTTTGCCAAGTACTGTTAGTTTATGCCGTACCATTTTAAATGCTTGGGGACATTTGTCCAAATCACCATAGAGGATACAATTCCTAACCTCACATAAGTCTGGGTCGTTTTCCTATCCTGCTTCAATATCAGTGATAAACAGCGCTTTTGGTACAGCCTGTCCTGCTACAAAGTTTATATAGGGCTCCGCATCATTTTTAGATGTGTTTTGTTCTGTTTGTGTCAATCTGGAGCGAGCATCAGCTATGTTCTGGGATCCTGAAATGTACCTCACTGAGAAATCGTACAGTTGTAATCTGAGAACCCATCGTTCTATGCGTGCTGACAGTTGTGACTTCTTGGAATAAATGTAATGTAGTGGTTTGTAATCTGTTACAAGTCCAAACTTATTTCCATACAGGTAGATATGAAACTTTTCACAAGCCCAACTATTCCCAATGCTTTCTTCTCCGTCTGGCTATATCGACGTTCTACCTCAGTCAAACCTTCTGCTGGCATAGCTGATTATTTGCCGTTTTGCCATTCTACTTGTACATTGCACCTTCTCACCCTTTTGCCATTGTACTAGTACGGGTCCTAGATCTACTGGACTACATCTGCATTTTTGTCAAAGTACCCTAATGTCTCAGAGGTTGATATGGCTGACTTCAAGTCTCGGAAAGCTTCCCTCTGCTCCGGTCCCCATACGAAAGGTTCACTTTTACCATCACAGAGTTGTTTAGTTTTGCACTGTGTAGTTTTTTCAGTAGTTCATCTCTGGTTGTAAGGTTTCTAATGAATCTAGCTGAATAGTTCACCAGTCCAAGGAAACTCCTTACTTCAGCTGTACTCAGAGTCTCTCTACCATCTGTAATAGCTTTAACCTTCTCCTCTGTTGTCCCAGTACCTCTACATTACAGAATGTGTCCCACGAATTCCAATATATCCATTCCAAATACACATTTCTCTTCAGTCAATGTTAAGTTCAGTTCTTTCACACGAGCTAAAGTCTCAAGATGTCTGTCATGAACCTCTTGATTCTTCTCACGGACGATAATAGATCTGACAGGTTCCGCACAACTTCACAATCAGCAAATACCTGTTGCAGTATGTGCTGGTACATTTCTGGTGCTGAAGAAACTCCGAACATTAGCCGTTTGTTCCTGTAAAGGCCTGTGTGTGTTGCAAATGTTGTAATGGAACGGGAGTCCTCTGCTAACTCTGTTTGGTGAAATCCCCATTTGAGATCAAGTCTTGTGAACACTGCACTTTGGTTCGTGGAGTGTAGCACCTCGTCTACGGTGGGTATCGGATAGCGTTCCCGTATGATTGCCTGATTAGCCTGTCTCATATCTACGCATAACCTTATGTCGGCATTTTGCTTAGGTACAACAACTGGGCTAACCCAAGGAGTTGGTCCCTGTACTTCTTCAATGATGTCTTTGTCAAGCAATTCTTTCAGCTTAGACTCAACTTTTGACCTCAAGCTGTGAGGTATTCGGCGAGGTCGTTGTGCAACTCGGGAAACCTCTGGGTCTACATGAATTTTGGCTTGAAATCCCTTTAGCTTCCCAAACCCTTGAAAACATTTCAGATATTTAGAGGCTATCCCAGATTTAACGGAATTAACTTGTGGTCCAAGTCTGAGTACATTTGACTGCTCAGTTGGTTTCCGGCCTAAGAGAGGGTAACCTTTCCCAATCGACTACAACAAATTCTGCATGAACTGTGTTGTCGTCAATGCTTACCGAGTTGTAGAATTTCCCTTCATGGTGGTTTCCAGAAATGTTATATTTTACATGTACTAAAAATGACAGTGTCAGAAATTTTACATTATACATGCACTAATAACGACTGTCAGAAATGTTATATTATACATATGCTAATAATGACAATGTCAGAAATGTTATATTATACATGTGCTAATAATGACAATGTCAGAAATTTTATATTATACATGTACTAACAACGACAGTGTCAGAAATGTTATATTATACATGTACTAATAATGATAGTGTCAGAAATGTAATATTATACATTTACTAATAATGACAGTGTCAGAAATGTTATATTGTACACGTACTAATAATGACGGTGTCAGAAATGTTATATGATACATGTACTAAAGATTACAGTGTCAGAAGTGTTATATTATACATGTACGAATAATGACAGTGTCAGAAATGTTATAATCAGCAACCTGCGGACGATCGTGGTTTTCTCCCGGGCCCTGCCCGGTTTCCACCCACCATATTGCTGGCCGCCGTCGTATAAGTAAAATATTCTTGAGTACGGCGTAAAACACCAATCAAATAAATAAATAGAATTTCCCTAGCGATGTCAGAGTATTTTCACTACCGTAACCATAAAGGCTGCGTGGTGTCTTTTCAGCTTTGCATTTGATCTTTTTAGATTTCAGGTTTTCCCCATGTAGATTTATCAATTACGTTGCAAGAAGCCCCTGAATAATTTAACATGTTCAGTTCAACACCACCTATGATAACATCGATATGACTTGAATGTTGACCATGACTGATTGTGAAAGCGAAATTATCGTCACTTCCTACGGCATTCACTGACTGACCTTTGAGTTTTGACTTCTGGGGGTCTTACCAACACAGGGTTGTCTAGTTTTGCACTGTGTAGTATAGTGGCCTTTATGAGCACATCTTTCACAGGTTGCGCTACGGGCTGGGCAATTGCTGTCACTTGCAAAATGACCATATTTTCCGCATCTAAAACAGTTTCCCCCTGCCTTTTCCTTGTTTTGATTTTACAAAGTTGACATCCCCCTCAGGTCTGTTTTCCATGGTCTTAGCCTGTAGATCTACTGCTTTCATAGCCCTTGCCATTTTCTGTACATTAGCTAGTGTCAATCCAGTCCCCCTTTCCAGGAGTTTTCTGCGGAGTTGCGTGCTCCTCAGCAATCAGTTACCTGATCCCGTATGTTTTCCCTTTCTAACTCCTGAAATTCACAGTTAGCTGCTTGTTGGGTCAATCGGGAAACAAACTGGTCTACTGTTTCAGAATCCTTTTGTTTCATTTGACGAAAAATGTGCCGCTCATATGGTACATTCACTTGTGGTAGGAAATAAGCATCAAGTGTACGCAGTGCTTTCTGGTACTCGCCCGCCACATCTCCTTCACCGTCCGCCACACCTGGGTCGATCAGCGTTTCAAATACATCCTGAACATCCAAACCTGCAGTATGTAAGAGCAATGCTCGCTTCTGTCCATCATCTGCTATCCTTCTGCTTGTTAGGTATAGCGCGAAAGCACGTTTCCACCGCTTCCAACGTGGACTGATGCCGGTTGCATCCCCAGTACAGTCAAAGGACGAAATACTTGAAATATCAGACAAGGACACTGCCATCTTGCCGTGAAAATGTTCCCTAGCAGTTCGTTAGCGTCCTCGCCAGTTTGTGGTATTTTACTACTGTTAGTAGTCGGATTAAACCTGATTATTGAAGTACCAAATGCCATGCTGATTGAACTCACAACATGCCTGTTTTATTACTTGCCACCACAGGAAATCAGCTGGTAACATATAAAACCATCACTGATTTACATATAAGTCCTGCACTCATATTATGGTCGGAAACTAGTCATATGCGGATACTACAACACCGTGCGAAAGTACAACGTTATTATAAATACGGGACATCTGAATAGTGTTATACCTGCCTGGCCACTTTCTCCGCTTGACTGTATAGATTCGTTTCTTCCAATCCAAAAGAATATATGCCCAGAAGGTCACTGAGGACAAAAAATGACAAACCTACGTCTAGTTTGAGATGTATAAAGCCTGCCTTGATACACACATGGCTAGATATATATCGCATACACTTCTATCCTTCCTGAGATTCCTGATAAATAAATATATACTAGTTGTTGTAAATCTGTAAAATTTCTGCGTCTGATCAGAGGCGTTCGCACACGAGTGAAATCTGATCATTTAAATTTCACTTATTATACTAATAATGACAGTGTCAGAAATGTTATATTATACACGTACTGATAATGACAGTGTCAGAAATGTTATATTTTACATGTACTAATAATGGCAGTGTCAGAAATGCTATATTATACACGTACTGATAATGACAGTGTCAGAAATGTTATATTTTACATGTACTAATAATGACAGTGTCAGAAATGTTATATTATACACGTACTAATAATGACGGTGTCAGAAATGTTATATGATACATGTACTAAAGATTACAGTGTCAGAAGTGTTATATTATACATGTACGAATAATGACAGTGTCAGAAATGTTATATTTTACATGTACTAATAATGACAGTGTCAGAAGTGTTATATTATATACGTACTAATAATGACGGTGTCAGAAATGTTATATTATACACGTACTAATAATGACGGTGTCAGAAATGTTATATGATACATGTACTAAAGATTACAGTGTCAGAAGTGTTATATTATACATGTACGAATAATGACAGTGTCAGAAATGTTATATCCAGCAACCTGCGGATTTTCGTGGGTTTCTCCTGGGGTCTGCCCGGTTTCCTCCCATTATAATGCTGGCTGCCGTAGTATAAGTGAAATATTCTTGAGTACGGCGTAAAACACCAATCAAATAAATAAATAAATGAGAAATGTCATATTATACACGTACTAATAACGACAGTGTAAGAAATGTCATATTATACACGTACTAATAATGAAAGTGTCAGAAATGTTACATTGTAGGCTACACGTACTAATAATGACAGTGTCAGAAAAATGGTTTGTTTTAAAACTACATAAATGATAGCTGATTACACGTATAACTTGTCACAAAAACGTTGGAGAAAATACAAATGCCAAGAAGAATGCTAACTTTGAAATGTTTCCACCTGACTAGCCATAGAAAGTAGGCCGAGCTTCAAACTTCAAAAGCGCCTGGATGATAATCTGGTTACTGCATGCTGCTCTGTTGGTGCGAGTGTACTCTCTAAAAGTAAGTGTGTACAAAACATACACAAGATGTGTACCACAAGTACGCATTAACTGTCACAAATTTACACAGGAACATTAATGTGTACCAAGCCAACATCATCTTTATGTACCTAAACATTTAAAATGTACCAATTGTGATACACATCTTGTTTACATCGCTGTGTACACAAACACAAATTATGTAAGAGGCAATTAGTCTCGTATACGTTTCTTGGTTACCTGTAGAGTGGCATGCTGGGTTTCCAGTTAGGGAGACACCTGGCGGGGGAATCTCGCAGCTGAGGGTGAAGACCCAAATAGAAGTATGCGTCATGCGCGAATTTAATGGCTAACATGTCTAAGGGATTGTCAACAAGGATTGTCTCCCATTTGTCACAGGCTGATCTCATCTGGCTAAAACAGGAGCAAAAGAAAGAAAGAAATATTTTAAAAACCAATACTTTTTATTACACCGGGAAAGTTTTATCGTCTCCATGTTGATATGATTAACCGATTTGTTAGAGAATCACAGCAGCCTTGGGTTCAAAACTAAGAGTCACTTTTATGACTTTGACGAAGTTTGCGGAATTCACGTATCATTCGCTTTGGTTAGTGGAAGAAAATTATGGTTTAAAGTACACTAGGCCGTCCGCGACCTCCACACTCCGTGGAACACGCGGAACGGTGCCCTCCCTGACCTTCGTGCCACCGCGGAAAGCGTGGAGGGCGTGTTCCGCGTGTTTGACGGGGGTGCGGAGGTCAGGGAGGATCCGCAACCGCGTCTTCCGTGTTTTATTAAAACCATAGAACCATAGTGCGTGGGCCACTTTCACAAAACCTATTAGGATCCTTTTGTGTAGCTCGTCCTCGAGTTAAGAGAATTTCCACATTAGACTTTTTAGTACCGTGAAAAATTTTAAGAAAACATAAAAACAGCGGCATTTTCATTTCCACAGAGAATTTGTGACCTGCCCAGCTATTACAATTCTCGGGGTCTTGGGCACATTTGAGCTGCTAACTTTCGTTGAAGAACGCTTGTTTACCGCCAATATGGTGTGCATATACATACGTCACACCTGGAAAAGTTCGTTCAAGGATCTGCCAAGGATCATTGGTTTATCCAGAGCACTCGAGTTTCCTCCACCCATAAAACTATCCGCAATAAATACAAACCACTCCAAAATCTCTCCTTACCCATCAGCCCACAGCTTTATGGCCTGCACGTGCAACTGCTCTCTCTGATTGATAGGGCCGGAGTCAGACAGCGTAACCATGGCATCAATGTCTCGTTTGAAGTCTGTATCCAAGGCTACGCTCCGCCCTGTTCCCATCAAGTCAAGTCCATTTTTCAAAACGTGTCCCATCACTGGAAAACAATATTTTCTATTACTAGATGTATTACCAACATCAGGTCATGCGCTTAGCAACATTACAATTCATTAACAGTAGAAGATCCATTACAATACGGAAACAGTAAACCATCAAGCCTTATAGCTGTTTGCAAATTCTCCGCCATGCTTACGGAAATCATTGATAAATGAATGTTCAAACGGTTGAGTATTATTTTCATTGTCGGGATTTGGTATTTCCTGTCGCACGAGAAATTGATAAAGAGCTCTCAACATTGGTGTAGTTTATAAAAAATAGTATAGTGAGTTTTGGGGGTGGAGATAGAAAAAACCGATAGACAAACGCAAATGGGTGCAGGCAGGGACAAAACAATTCCATGCAATGTTTGATGCCAAGAGTACCCACAATCACAAGTTGAGGCCCATCCAATCAGCTTACGCTGAGGTGTCATACGGCAGCCAATTGCCCGCGCACTGTTAAAAATACCTTAGTTTAACTACAATGTACTTGCATACCTTTTGACCCGGTTTTTACATTAGCTGATGCTGGTTGAAGAAATGGATATAACGGACGTGGAGGCCTGCCATTCACTATTTGTTCATGTGCATGGATCTATGAGCGTCGCAAAAATTCGTATACCATCCGCCGACCTTAACGGATATTCCTGATCAATAATCGCAGTCAACAGATTTAAATGATGGCGGAATGATGAAAAAATGTTACCGGCGCATAAATCTGGGCTAATCGGTATCGAAACCGGGTTCCAAGTTAGTATGTGAGCTGTCCTTATATATTAAAAATATATATCGTGGCCATCTTATCCAACGCGATGAATATAGCCTATAGTCCTGGGTTGAGCGGAATTATACACAATTATGAAGCTGGGCCCGATTGCTCAAAACTGGTGAAAGACTTAATACCACATCTAATTTTAAACCATGTTTCTAATTTTGAACTTATCGCAAAAATAATTGCGTAACAGTATATTAAATATGAACTAAAACTACCGCTGTTGTACTTTGACCTTGGAGAACTGCATTGGCTGCTGAGACTGGTTAAACTTTTATATATATATAAAATGACTTAATACCAGTATTAGCTATTACACTTTCGAACAACTCCGTAGGATGCCAGAGATCCTGGGCTGGCAATGTTCATGATTCTTTTTGGCGCATTTGTTCACATTTATTTACAAGAGAGCTGAAAAATGTAGGTAACTTTGAGTGAATTTGTTTGATGGAATATTCTTGCGATACTGTAGTTTTTTTAGCAATAACTTGTGGCAATGATGACATCGACAAACAGGAAGTAACAAATGCTATACATAGCGAGGCGTACATGCTTTCGACATCTACACAGGACCCCTCGTATTCATGTGTATCAAATGTTAATATAAAAACAATATTGAGACAGCTGTGGAGTATATTGTTCGTTCCTATCTTAGCTTTGAAGTTTTGTAGATAAACTGGTAACGTGTCGATCACGTACACTGCACGAGCCCGCTGGCAAATCTGTCTTGGTCCCGACCCGCCATAATGATGGTTGAGGCATAACCCAATAATCAGTAATATCTGATCTTTCCCTTACGAGTCTGACTCTTTACATTTTTGCGCAAGGCATTGTTTTACAACTACAGATACACAATCTGTATGTATCTGAGAAATCATATGGGAACTAAATGTGTATATTGGAGATACTTGTTTGTGTAGGGGCTGGGCTGTACGTCAATAAAACACAAAATATACAGTCACTCTGGTTGTTGAATGCAAATTGTGTGTACACCAATCACGCATTTTACAGGTATGTATAAATACACAGTTTTAGTTTTATGTCTCTTTTATGTAAATTGCGCCATAAAGGTCAAAGTGACTGGCCATTCAGTAAAGTAACTGACTGTTCGGTAAAGCAACTGATGTACTGATGAGTCCGCGTTAATGACAGGCAAAACTGACTTACTGGGCCTATAGTATAAGCGTTACACATAGGAAGGACAAGTATAATCTACTCTGAGTCATTTGGAAGGAGAAGTATAATCTGTTCTGAGTCATTTGGAAGGAGAAGTATAATCTGTTCTGAGTCATTTGGAAGGACAAGTATAATCTGTTCTGAGTGATTTGGAAGGACAAGTATAATCTGTTCTGAGTCATTTGGAAGGACAAGTATCATCTGTTCTGAGTCATTTGGAAGGACAAGTATAGTATGTTCTGAGGTATTTGGAAGGACAAACGAAGGAAGAAATTTGCAATAGATTAAAGGATTAGCGCGAAGATCCAGAAAGATTGTTACATATCCTGGTGGATTCAACTGGCAACGGATTCTCTGTAGCAAAACTTCAAAGGGATTTCTTTAATCGACATTACTTGGGGGGAAAAAGAAATTCTCGCGGATTATTTACATGCGCTGATGAAACTGTTTCACTGAGTTACAAGAGAAGATTCAAGATGTCTTCCCGATCCAGATAAAGCCCTAGCAGATCAATTTAGTGATTACGTGTGTGATCTAGCTCTAAGGTGCAATTTGAAATGATTGATTTTTGATTGATTAATTAGTGTTTTACGCCGTACTCAAGAATATTTCACTTATACGACGGTGGCCAGCATTTTGGTGGGAGGAAACGGCGGAAACACACGACCATCCGCAGGTTGCTGAAAGACGTACGGCCGGGGAAGAAGCCAGCATGAGCTGGACTTGAACTCACAGCGACCGCGTTGGCGAGAGGTTCCAACGTGCCAACCATCTCGACCACGGAGGCGCCCCATTTGAAATGAGTTGTAAGAGAAACTTCAGACGTGCCATTTCTTAACCTAAGGCATGAGCCCATCAAATGGTCTGAAGACGACGAAGGCAGAATCGATCTTAATCATGCAGAAAAGATCAATTATCTGGGAAAAGTAAGAAATATAGGAGCGTATTTGTGTATCTCTATAGGGACTACATGGTCTGTATTATACAACTTACCAAACTGAGGGTCAGCACTTAACATCTGGGCGACACAGTTTTCAAGTCCGCCCATACTGTCGTCATCGTACCAGCCCACGTACTGGAAAAGATCAAACACATATACAGTTTTAACATTCTGGAAATGCTCTGGAATTGGTTGGAAGTCACTATTACTACACTGTATCGTATACATTTGAACGGCTATATAGCTCTTGTATGTGTATATGTAGGCCTACGTTGCAGACAGGTCTTCCCATGTACGACCGGAGAGGAAGCCAGCATGAGTTAGACTTGCCTTGGGAAGAGGCTCCTGGGCCATTGCACCGAGCTGGCACGCTACCATAGACGCTCTATCCACTTATATATACCAGTACTCTGAACTATTTGAATCTTATTCACTTTGACAGTATAAACACCCACCTGCGTCAGAGTGGCGTCGTACAGTTTACAAGCTTCATTACTGGTGGTAGAGAGAGGCAGGCCTAGAGACCGGTATTCCTGAAATGACGGCAAAACGGAAATTTGAATTAGATACTGAAGGTAGAGAGAGGCAGGCCAAGAGACCAGTGTGTCTGAAATAACGGGAAACAGATATTTGAATTAAATACTGATGGTAGAGAGTGCCAGGCCTAGAGACCGGTATGCCTGAATTAACGGGAAGACGGAAATTTGAATTAGATAGGCCTACTGGTGGTAGAGAGAGGCAGGCCTGGAGGCCGCTATGCCTGAAATGACGACAAAACGGAAATTTGTATTAGATACTGATGGTAGAGAGAGGCAGGCCAAGAGACCAGTGTGTCTGAAATAACGGGAAACCGAAATTTGAATTAGACACTGATGGTAGAGAGTGGCAGGCCTAGAGACCAATATGCCTAAAATAACTGGAAGACGGAAATTTGAATTAGATAGGCCTACTGGTGGTAGAGAGAGGCAGGCCTGGAGGTCGCTATGTCTGAAATGACGGCAAAACGGAAATTTGTATTAGATACTGATGGTAGAGAGAGGCAGGCCAAGAGACCAGTGTGTCTGAAATAACGGGAAACCGAAATTTGAATTAGACACTGAGGGTAGAGAGAGGCAGGCCTAGAAACCGGTCTGTCTCAAAAATGGGAAATCGGAAATTTGAATTAGATAGGCCTACTGGTGGTAGAGAATGGCAGGCCTGGAGACCGCTATGCCTGAAATAATAGGAAAACGGAAAATTGAATTGGATACTTGCGGTAGAGAGAGGCAGACCTAGAGACTGGAGTGCCTGAAGCAACGGGAAACAGACATTTGAATTAGATAGGCCTACTGGTGGTAGAGAGAGGCAGGCCTGGAGACGGCTATGCCTGAAATAACAGGAAAACGGAAAATTGAATTGGATACTGGCGGTAGAGAGAGGCAGGCCAAGAGACGGGTGTGCCTGAAGCAATGGGAAACAGAAATTTGAATTAGATAGGCCTACTGGTGGTAGAGGGAGGCAGGCCTAGAGACAGTGTGCCTGAAACAACAACAACAACTACAAAAAAACAGAAATTTGAATTAAATATATATTATACATTTAGAAACTTTAAAAGCCATCAAACCATGCATTAAAACGTATACACGCCCATGGCAATGCCGTGCACAGTTTTATATCCAGAATTTCTACATGGTTTTTTTTATTATTTTTGAAAAAAAATAATAATAAAAAGATGATAGACAGTTCAAGGGTATGAAAGTAATGAGGAAAAAAATGTAATATTTGCAATGTGTGTAATGTGTGCAATGTGTTTTTTGTATAGATGTCACTTTCAGCATGTTTATATAATATCAAGAGGTAAAATTTTACTTTATTCTTTACGATTTCGCCGATTTAATTTTTCGCAAGGGTCATTTTGAAGGACACAATATATATAGAACACTGTTTTGTTTACTCATAAAGCAAGAAATGGAACTCTCCAATAAACCGGAATACGCCACTTGGCTGTCTATAGTGCAAAATAGCAGTGTCTATCTGGCCAGCTGTATATGTATAGTTTACAGGTATAGGAACCTGTACAAAGTACATGTATCTCACTGGTGGGGCGAGCGGTCACAAGGTGAATCATGTAATTAAACATCAGGTCAAGGCTACAAGATCAAATCTTAACATAGAGTCAGGTATATGTATGGCATGGTTGTGGATGTGTCTATATATATATATATATATATATATATATATATATATATATATATACTTTATTTATTTAGTTATTTATTTATCTGACATGTTGAACACCACACTTAAGAATTTTTCACTGATACAATGGCAGTCAGTTTTATGGGTGGTGGGTGGAGCAGTGCCCGGGATAAACCACTACTAAGTTAGTGTATAGATATGACTACCATATTGATGGAAGACAACATACTGGCTGTCCTCCAGTTTGTTTGTAGCAGTTATAGCATTATCATACGATCATTACGGATTATGGTCATCGAGGGTCGTATATACTGGATATAGGCCTATACTTGATATATCCAATCTTATAGACTTATAGACATACATATGTCTATGTATCCAGCCCGTATCCAGTCCGTATATACACAGCTTAATTGCCCAGAACTGGTCACAGTGCCCCGTCAACGCTTCCTGAAATAGTACACATGTACACTCTTGTGTCCCTGACAGGCAAGAAGAATGTCACATTAGGCAGTATATATGTCTAGCTCCACATCAAGTGGGGAAACGGCTTTAAGTGTCATGAATTGACTTAACTCTATATGGTGGCACTATGGCGTATACGAATAGTAGGGCCTAAATACAGTATTCACCTGGCAGTCCCTCCAGTTGCAAAACATGGTGACAATCGGGTGGGTACGTCCCTGCTTGGCGCTGCTCTATTATGGGGAGGGCTAACCCAGCAGTGTTGACTAGGCCTTTAGATGACGCTTGTAAAAATAGGACACACAGCATTCAGACAACGCTGCATACGTAGTAAAACTCATGTGTTGTATATATCCATATGCATTCTACATCGATCTAGAGTCTATCTTAAGTTGCAGAATGATAAGATATATCCAATCTTATAAACTTATAGACATACATATGTCTATGTATCCAGCCCGTATCCAGTCCGTATATACAAAGCTTAATTGCCCAGAGCTGGTCACACTGCCCCGTCAACGCTTTCTGAAATAGTACACATGTACACTCTTGTGACGCTTGTAAAAATAGAACACACTGCATTCAGACAACGCTGCATACGTAGTAAAACTCACACTCATGTGTCGTATATATCCCTATGCATTCTACATCGATCTAGAGTCATTATCTTAAGTTGCAGAATGAATGTAACTTTATAACGACTATCTACATACTGAAATTGATTCTGATTGCCCGATTTATAGCAAGCACCTGCTGTTACATTATCTATAGCTATACTACAGCCCAGCTGACTATAGATGGCACTGGATATGCTAGAGCGCAAACCTTCGTCACGGGATATGTACAAAGGGACGATATCCTGTATTTCTTTGCTATATCTGTTAATCGTACGTCTGAAGGCCTGCAGCAACCTGCGGATGGTCGTGGGTTTCCCTCGGGTTCTACCCGGGTTTCCTCCCACCATAGTGCTGGCGGCCATCGTATAAGTGAAAAACTCTAGAGTACGACGTAAAACACCAATCAAGTAAATAAATATATCTTTTAATAGAAAAGAATCGTTACAAAACATTCCTGTGTCCCGATCGGGATAATCACTATAGCAGTGTTGAATTTAATGGATTGCTCAATAGTTCATGGACGACCTGTGCACAAAATTCAGTCGCAGAACTTCATGCATAGCAAGTTACTGAGAGCTACAGACAGACAGACAGACAGACAGACAGACAAACAAACACACCGACAAGTAAACGATCCCCAAAACATACTGCCAAAGTTTCGAGTAATTATCATGCAAATACACTAAATAAATCATTTCCAATTCTAGATGGTGATCCATACACGACGACCATACATTATGGTTTATTCGAGTAGAAATGGGGGTAGTGAAGGTTTATGTGGTTTTTCAAATAAATAAAAAAATAAATATTAGCGAAGGTGTAGAGGTATATAGAGCTAGGCTGTAGGCCCTAGGTACATGTAACCCTACGTCTTAAAAGAGGAACAAATTAATAAGACGGCGTTTCTCATATTTTCTCACAGAAGAAATATTTTTAAAAAATTTTACAGTTGACAATAATTACTTCATTTTGCTTCATAAGGACAAGCCAACCCTATAGTTTTTACTTTTTAAAGATTTGCAAATAATGTATCAGGGTAGGCGTGTCTCCCTCTCAAACGTGTTTTCTCAGTTAAGAAAAAAAGGTAATCTTGAGCTTTAAACGACAGTGAAATCTTTATCACAAAAAATGTAAAAAGATGTATACTTTTATCTACCTTTAAAATGGCCCTTATGAGGATTGAACCCGGCTTTCCCGAAGGATGTTCAAATTTGTCAGACAGGGCAGTGCGGAGTTTGTTGACACACCAGTCACGGATTGACCAACAGTACTCGTCGGCTATCACAAGGTACGAGTCAGCCACTTGTAACTTTACAATAAGATTGGCGGGCGGGAGGAGTCAACAGTACTCGTCAGCCTACATCCACGAGGGGAACGGAAGTACATCCACCAGGAGAACGGACATCCATCAGGAGGACGGTGTAGTGCGCATGACCACACATATGGCGCGAAATGTAAAGTAGTGGGATATAGTTACACATTTGTGTTCACTAAAAAGACATAGGCCTACGGATTATATCACTGTATATCTCATACTATTCACTTAAATTTTATTTACTACAGGGCTTCTCCAAATAATCGAACTATAGACAACAGATGATGAATAAGACAAGGTATCTTATAAATTATCGGTATAAATTATCGAACTATCGAAGACAGATGATGAATAAGACAAGGTATTCTATATCATAATAACCCAACAGACCACGGCCTCTCCAGACCCATTGTCCCGACATGCGGTTCATAGGCCTGTAGGACTATACAATATACAGGTACTTGGCAAGACGGTTGTTTTCCACCGGCATCTATATAAAATGTGCCTAATTTACCTTCAAAATAGATATAAAGTACAACATCCATACGGAGGACGGTGGCTAATTTAACTTCCTGCAGGTATACAGTACAACATCCATGAGGAGGACGGTGGCTAATTTACCTTCCTGCAGGTATCAGGTACAACATCCACGAGGTGGACGGTGGCTAATTTACCTTCCTACTGTTATAAGGTACAACATCCACGAGGAGGACGGTGACTAATTTACCTTTCTGCAGGTGTGATGTACAACATCCACGAGGAGGACGGTGGCTAATTTACCTTTCTGCAGGTGTGAAGTACAACATCCATGAGGAGGACGGTGGCTAATTTACCTTTCTGCAGGTGTAAAGTACAACATCCACGAGGAGGAAGGTGACTAATTTAACCTCCTGCAGGTGTAAAGTACAACATCCACGAGGAGGACGGTGACTAATTTACCTTTCTGCAGGTGTAAAGTACAACATCCACGAGAAGGACGGTGACTAATTTACCTTTCTGCAGGTGTAAAGTACAACATCCAAGAGAAGGACGGTGACTAATTTACCTTTCTGCAGGTGTAAAGTACAACATCCATGACGAGGACGTTGGCTAGTTTACTTTCCTATAGGTATAAAGTACATCATCCATGAGGAGGACGGTGGCTAATTTACCTTCCTACAGGTATCAGGAACAACATCCACGAGGAGGACGGTGGGTAATTTACCTTCCTGCAGGTATAAAGTACAACACCCACGAGGAGGACGGGGACTAATTTACCTTCCTCCAGGTATCAGGAAAAACATCCACGAGGAGGACGGTGGATGCTTTACCTTCATATAGTTATAAAGTACAACATCCACGAGGAAAACGGTGGCTAATTTACCTGCCTATAGGTATAAAGTACAACATCCACAAGGAAGACGGTGGCTAATTTACATCCCTATATGTATAAAGTACAACATCCACGAGGAGGACGGTGGCTAATTTACCTTCCTGCAGGTATAAAGTACAATATCCACGAGGAGGACGCTTGCTAATTTACCTTTCTCCAGGTATCAGGAACAACATCCACGAGGAGGACGGTGGTTGCTTTACCTTCCTATAGGTATATAGTATAACATCCACGAGGAGGACGGTGACTAATTTATGTTCCTATAGGCATAAAGTACAACAACCACGAAGCGGACGGTGACTAATTTACCTTTCTGCAGGTGTAAAGTACAACATCCACGAGAAGGACGGTGACTAATTTACCTTTCTGCAGGTGTAAAGTACAACATCCACGAGGAGGACGTTGGCTAGTTTACTTTCCTATAGGTATAAAGTACAACATCCATGAGGAGGACGGTGACTAAATTACCTTTCTGCAGGTGCAAAGTACAACATCCACGAGGAGGACGGTGACTAATTTACCTTTCTGCAGGTGTAGAGTACAATATCCATGAGGAGGACGGTGGCTAATTTACCTTCTGCAGGTGTGAAGTACAACATCCATGAAAAGGACGGTGGCTAACTTACCTTTCTGCAGGTGTGAAGTACAACATCCACGAGGAGGACGGTGGCTAATTTACCTTTCTGCAGGTGTGAAGTACAACATCCATGAGGAGGACGGTGGCTAATTTACCTTTCTGCAGGTGTAAAGTACATCATCCACGAGGAGGACGGTGACTAATTTACCTTCCTGCAGGTGTAAAGTAAAACATCCACGAGGAGGACGGTGACTAATTTACCTTTCTGCAGGTGTAAAGTACAACATCCACGAGGAGGACGGTGACTAATTTACCTTTCTGCAGGTATAAAGTACAATATCCACGAGGAGGACGGTGACTAATTTATGTTCATATAGGCATAAGGTACAACAACCACGAAGCGGACGGTGACTGAGTTATGTTCCTGCAGGTATAAAGTACAACATCCACGAGGCTATAGCTATAAAGTACAACATCCACGAGAAGGACCGTGGCTTATTTATCTTCCTACAGGTATAAAGTACAACATCCATGAGGAGGACGGTGGCTAATTTACCTTCTGCAGGTGTGAAGTACATCTATGAGGAGGACGGTGGCTAACTTACCTTTTTGCAGGTGTGAAGTACAACATCCACGAGGAGGACGGTGGCTAATTTACCTTTCTGCAGGTGTGAAGTACAACATCCATGAGGAGGACGGTGGCTAATTTACCTTTCTGCAGGTGTAAAGTACAACATCCACGAGGAGGACGGTGACTAATTTACCTTCCTGCAGGTGTAAAGTACAACATCCACGAGAAGGACGGTGACTAATTTACCTTTCTGCAGGTGTAAAGTACAACATCCACGAGGAGGACGGTGGCTAATTTAACTTCCTGCAGGTGTAAAGTACAACATCCACGAGGATGACGGTGGCTAATTTATCTTCTGCAGGTGTGAAGTACAACATCTATGAGGAGGACGGTGGCTAGTTTACCTTTCTGCAGGTGTGAAGTACAACATCCATGAGGAGGACGGTGGCTAATTTACCTTTCTGCAGGTGTAAAGTACAACATCCACGAGGAGGACAGTGACTAATTTACCTTCCTGCAGGTGTAAAGTACAACATCCACGAGGAGGACGGTGACTAATTTACCTTTCTGCAGGTGTAAAGTACAACATCCACGAGGAGGACGGTGACTAATTTATTTTTCTGCAGGTGTAAAGTACAACATCCACGAGGGGGACGGTGACTAATTTATGTTCATATAGGCATAAGGTACAACAACCACAAAGCCGACGGTGACTAATTTATGTTCCTGCAGGTATAAAGTACAACATCCACGAGGCTATAGCTATAAAGTACAACATCCACGAGGAGGACCGTGGCTAATTTACATCCATATAGGTATAAAGTACAACATCCACGAGGAGGACGTTGGCTACTTTACCTTCCTATAGCTATAAAGTACAACATCCACGAGAAGGACGGTTGCTAGTTTACCTTCCTATAGGTATCAGGTAGAACATCCACGAGGAGGACAGTGGCTAATTTATCTTCCTACAGGTATAAAGTACAACATCCACGAGGAGGACGGTGGCTAATTTACATCCATATAGGTATAAGGTACCACATCTACGAGGAGGACGGTGGCTAATTTACATCCCTATAGGTTTAAAGTACAACATCCATGAGGAGGACGGTGGCTGATTTACCTCCCCGTAGGTATAAGGTACAACATCCACGAGGAGGACGGTGGCTAATTTACATCCCTATAGGTTTAAAGTACAAAATCCATGAGGAGGACGGTGGCTAATTTACATTCCTGCAGGTATAAAGTACAACATCAATACGGAGGACGGTGGTTAATTGACGTTCCTATAGGTATCAGGTACAAAATCCACGAGGAGGACGGTGACTAATTTACCATCCTTTTTCTCCGCAGATGGGAAAAGCCCAACACGAACGAGGACAAACCGAGTTTGCCTTTCTCTACATGTACGTAGATGAGAAAGTTTTCACAGAGCCTTAGAATATAATCCTCGAATCATCCAATATGAGAAATCCAGTGACCACCAATTCCGGACAGTTGAATAAAAAAGTCAACAACCACATTCTAGTTTAAATATATGTATTTTAAGGAGCCCTGTCGCAGTGCCATAACCCACCGCCCATGGAGAGTTTGCCAACAGAAACTCTAATTCAACAAGTTCCTTTCCCTAAAAATGGTTACAGCATTGTATTCATCCGGTTTGCAAAAACCTTTACAGAAAAACTATTATAAACTGAAGAACGCTTTACTGAGATGTACGGATAAAAGTTGTGTTTCATTACATATGCTGCAGTACCCTAGGCAAGTTTATTAGTGTATTAACTCTCTTGTACATTCTAAGATTCTATACATGTGTAAGTGAAGCAATGAATGGTATGGAGGTGGAATGGAAAATACATTATAGGTGTAGGCTATATGTACAAGGCATATAGCCATGATACAATGATAACAATGATATAAAATACACATTGTCAACTCATCAGTCATCTATTATTTACACACACAGCATGCCATTTACGACTCGGTACTGCTGATTAAGCGGTGTGCTCTTAATTGTTCACTTTTTTTAAGTGCCGTGTGTAACGATGAATGTTCAGTTTGACAGCATCTTCGTCTTGCTTCTGGTAAAGATATGTGCAGTTTGTTGGATACAAGCAGTGCGACTACATCCCGAACCAAAGCTTCCTTACATCTCCTATTCCTGACTGTCCCTTCGTACCTACAAAGAAAAAAATGTGAACAGAATGCAATCCTGTTAAAGGCTTCCTATTTCATTTGTAAAAGACTGAAATCTGGAAATGTATATATATTGCTACTAATTAAACATATATGCCTTCACACTTTTTAGCAAGTCATGCGCGGAACAAAATTATGAAATTATAATGATAAATAATTAAACACACATCTACATGTAAATGACTACTTGATGACTGCAATATTCTTAGTTACTTTCCTCCTTTTTTATGGCTTTAGCCTTGTCAAATGTTTATACACATTTGAACTGTCTGTATATAGATAACTTGAAAGCTGGAAAGCCATTCCGATACTACTCCATTCATAACTGGAGCCAAAATAGCCATATCTAATTATACCAAAAAATAAAAACAGCCAGATAAAACACAAGGTAAATACAAACCCATCCACATTTAAAATCTTCTGAATTCGCTCGGTTCCTGGTAGCTGGGCTAGCTTGTGTACAAATCCAGATGTGGCGGGGCGCCTGAAG
The DNA here is from genome assembly GCF_032854445.1 of Liolophura sinensis. Lineage (NCBI taxonomy): Eukaryota > Metazoa > Mollusca > Polyplacophora > Chitonida > Chitonidae > Liolophura > Liolophura sinensis. The sequence goes on along the minus strand of NC_088297.1, from coordinate 12,268,062 downwards.
CAATGTTTCACACAAGAATATAATCACACAGTGAAAGATAATCATGGCCTATTTCCAATGCACATATACAGACAAGGTATACAAAAGCATATGCAGATAAGTTGTGACAACAAACAAACAGAACATCCCAGATCTGTACTGTAACAAAAAACCCTTATAGGCATGATTATTTGAAACGTGCATGGAGAAGACCGGGATTACTGGCAACCACCCTACCTACATGTACCTATACGTACCGTTTGTCCCTAAGCTTCAATTTGAAGAACTTTTTTTCCACATAGGCTTCGAGATATGTATAAGCCTAAAAGAGAAAATCTTATTAAGTACCATACGCATACCCATTCGAAATAACACCCAGAATGGCCATAATTTACTCACAAAACATTTACAAAATTCCAAAGTCTCGCAGCGTTGTTTTTGGTACGTAAAACATATATAAATATAGTAACACGGCTTTTTCCATACAAAGGGTATTTTCAGTACATATAAATCAAGCTAAGCGAAAAAGTCAATATCAATTTATAAACAATTTATACACCGAAATCACACTTTTACGTACCAAGTCCAAGACATAACCGAAAACAAAGCCCTTTAGAAATTCCCTTCTCGGATTTGTCAAGAAAATCTCCAGCTCAGAGCTCTCGGACCTAGATAAACACATAATCATGTACACAGTTGTACGAGGAAGGGGTTAGGAGAAGCTATCAATATAACACAGTGAAACACTCTAAAACACTCGTTTTAGATACATAATAATATATCCCGGGCGATGAAGTGCATGAGGATCTTTATGAAATCACATGCTACCATCAAGTGTGGCTGTATGATGTGAAACAATACATTAAACTATATGTCATGTAACAAATTAATTATTTGTATCGCAGCAACTATTCTTCAAATAGCAGCGAAATCTTTCGAGTTTGTGTGATATGAATGTACAGTGGTGCTGCACGCCACTATAGAAGAATAGGGAAAGACAGAAATTATCATATGTTTAAAACTACTGTATATAGTCAAATACAAGGGTCAATTAAATACACTGTGTCTGTAAATTATAATTGCGCAGAAAAATGTGTAGGTATTCCTAAGCTAATTGTTGTTCACACCAGTCACTGTGCGAAACTCCAGAATGCGCCTACACATATGAGGAAATATAGAAAAATATGTAAAAGACAAAGAAAATAAATGAAGTGTACAGATTTAAGCTATACATACCACTTTGAACCTCTGTCTGTCAACAAGCCTTCCACATACTGGTCGATCACATCAACCTGAAATATCAACATTATGCGGCATATATATATACAATCCAAACATTGTGTTTAAGTTGGTTAAAAATCCAAAAATTGTCAGACACAGTTTAATGGTATTTTTCTACTGATGCTGAATACTTGAGGCTCAGACCCACCTGTTATTTCTAAACAGTTTGAGTATATGCCTCAGTGTCACCTGGGGCCCTCATGGCTCAGTCGGTTAGCGCGCTAGCGCAGCGTAATGACCTAGGAGTCTCTCACCAATACGGTCGCTGTGAGTTCAAGTCCAGCTCATGCTGGCTTCCTCTCCGGCCGTACGTGGGAAGGTCTGCCAGCAACCTGCGGATGGTCGTGGGTTTCTCCCGGGCTCTGCCCGGTTTCCTCCCACCATAATGCTGGCCGCCGTCGTATAAGTGAAATATTCTTGAGTACGGCGTAAAACACCAATCAAATAAACAAATCAATGTCACCTGCATGACAACTGCTCCCTTATCCATACCTGTGAAATGACATCAGATACACAAATAAACATGTTGGAATCCTGCTCCTCATTGTTGAGTTCCTCGTCCGCAGATGGAATAATCCTGGACACTTGTAAGTCTTCTGACGAAAACCTACAGAAATCAAGACATCACAAAAGTTGTATCTTTCTTGAAAACATACGAGAAATGACTGCAACACTTATCAAAATCGACGCCCACATCGTTACACATTCTAAAGCAAAACGTATCGGAAAGAATGTGTTCAAGACAAAGACCTTAACCCTAAGACATGCAACAATGTTCAGTCATGCCCAGCATTTGTCGCCTCAAGCACCACAATGCAGATATACACGAGTATAATATTCAATTCAGATTTGAAATGCATTTCCTTAATTAGTGTTCTCTTTGCGAATAATTATCCTTCAACATGACGTGCAATGGAAATGCCGTGAAGAACTCTGTTCAGTTAGATGGCAAAGAACGGCACTTTTACCTACAAAAATAAACACGTCTTTTGAACATTGTGATAATTTAGTTATCTATTTCAATGGTGTTTTACGCCTCAAAAACAGCTCAATTTACAGCCCATGTGATGGCGGTCAATTTTATGGACATATGTGCATGGACTGTAATATATAGCGCAGACTTAAAGCCTAATTAGATTGCTCGCACAGTGAAGCCTTTGGAAAGAAGTTTAAACCCGTGCATAGCTGATCCAATTTCTTGTGTGAATATATACAGTGTAATTTGACAAATAGATTATGAATCTGGCTTTGCTTTTGTTCTAGCTTTGTTCTAGCTTAAGAAGTTTGACCACAATTTACCTACTGTTCATGCATTTGGCATAAATAGCTAACCACGAATGTGGCTTTGTTTTAGTTCTAAAGAAGTTTTCGCTTTTAGGCACACTTTATTCTGATATTTGAGACACGATGCGAAAAGCAGTAATGGTGCAATGCTGAAAGTTGGTCAGCAGGACAAATTGTGCTCTTCTCTCGTATCAAATTATTACAGATGAATAGTTTTCCAGTGATTGGCATTAAAATTTTTGCCACCGTTCATGCATTACGTAAGAAAAACATCTGTTGGCTTTCGAGTTACGGTTAGCGCAGCGGGAGCGTTCTTTACATTGTGTGGTATTAAAACATACACGCCAAATGACTAATCTGTTGGTCTAATAGAGAGAATATGTACACAAACACTACACAACTACTATTCACATGAGGCCATTGAGTAGAAGTTCTATTGCAGGCATAGATGATCTGATCTCTTTGTGTTACTTATTTTTTCCCTTGCAAATTAGACACTTGCATTTGCCCGACCGGAAGTTGATGGCATCTTTCTGTTTTACATCCATCTCCGGGGCCAATCACGAAAATAAGATCTGTAAGTTTAGATTGCTTTGATACCTATTTTACTCTGCCTCATCAGTGGAAGAATATTTTAAATTGGCGTCACCTACAGAGCCGATAAATCTGCATATACGTCTGGATGACCACTAGGAGTATACATTTCGAAAAAAGATGTAGAAAATAATTTAAGAACATATCATCTCATTGACAGGGAATGTATCTATTTTTTTAACATGAAAAGTTAATCAAAAAGCTCGCCTATCATATAAAGCCGCAGACGATAACTATATATGTACACAGTATTTTAGATGAATGAAACGTATTAATGCTTAATTTTACGTGCCGTTTTGTCCCTCAACGCGTGCTTTCCAGTGTACAGCTCTTAAATGGTTCTCTACTTTCTTCTTCCTTGTTGGCTTGAACTTTGACGGTGGACATAACGGACAATGGAATGAAATATAGTCTCCTTTACAACAATCCTTGCAACTTTTTACACAACTTAACAATTCATCCACAGACTGAATCACGACAGGTTGGTGTGCTGTCATTGTTACATTGAGGCGTCCAGAAATAAACTCGTCGGAAAAGTGGAAAGCTTTTATAAAAGCTATGTACTACATTAGCCAAACTGCAAAGCTAACAAGTCACCCTGAGATAGTATTACTTCAGCAGACATGCGATGGGAAACTGTGTTTACAAACACACCGCCACCTCGGCTTTCCACGGTCCAGACACACGAAAGTTACCCATAAATTTGTTTTGTTTAGACATTGTGGCAAGTGATGCACGGAGGTATAAAAGTGTAGAAAGAGCAGGCCTATATACTGAATGTTCTTAGAAACTCCACGTTTTTAACTTTAACTGAAAATGTTTTATCTTATAATCGAATTAGAAAATCATTTATACTTCTATCAACATCGAGTTTTTCCAAATATTGTATTGTTTTGGCGTCCGAAAAACATAAACAAACTCGTACATGATAGAACTCGTTAATTTTTCTGGAAATAACTCTCCACCGTCGAATTCCAAGTAAATTGGGATTAGGAGACATGAAGATCATTCATGTGAGACAACATGTCCATATGAACAAAATAAAATAGTCCTACTTAATTTCTAAGATGAAGATATTGGTCCGAAGTACATTTTAAATTCTTCAACCATAACAAAAGTTATCACGACACTGCAGATATGACTTTCAAGCACTATAGTAGGCCCAATGTGCTAGGTAGTACAAATGAAATGGTATTTGCTTGACATACTTCCTTTTCAGCCATTTCATGAGGATTTCATTCATTGTATGAATAAAATCAAAGCGCTATTCAAAAAGCCCGACCCCAATTCATATTGTATTATACATGGATCTTCTGCTGCTTGGTTGTTGGGCAGGGAAAGGCAAATTTTAATGCGAATTGAGTTACATAATTACATTGACGGTATATTTACATACACCTGTATTGTTGCATACTTTTGCCTGTACACATATTTGTTAAGAAATATTTTGTGATGTGTGGATTTTTATGATTCTGATCATTTTTATTTTTTTAAAACTTAATAATAGTAGTAATAAATGCATCTTGCTTAGGTCAAAGAAAACAATTCTGGGTATGAGAAAGTTATAGCTGACAGATTTCCTTGACAAGGAGATAAGTCTGAATTCCTTTTTAAGTCTGAGGACTATAATGTCTTTCTAAAAATTCCACCGTGGTTTGCTGGGCTAGGATGTTATATACATTACGTTGTGAATAAACAAACCATGTGTCCTAAAGAGAGGATGGCGTTAAACAATAATCAAATAAATAAATACATAAATAAAGCAAGTAACTTTATGGTAGCGCGACATATGAAAACCCTATAAGATGGAGACGCCTAATTTAGTTTCAAGTTAAATGTTTTCACTTAGAGAATTCAGGAGCAATAAAGCGGGCGATCACTTGTCCACCAGTGAAATCTGATATATGTGGATGTAAGCTTCTGCGGTATAACAAAATAAACTGGGTCATGCATGAAAGTCAGAGGTCAGACACACAGAATTTAGACGCTTGAACCTTTCTCTGCCATAAGAGGAAATAATGTGTGGGGTGTGTTAAGAAGCAAACTCTGAAAAACTTACTTGATATCTTTGGCAAAATAAGCTTTCTTAAATATTCAATGTTTTTCGCACTTTACAAATTATGGTCTCAAGCTACATATGTGTATTTTTTGGGTTATAAATAAGGCTATACAACAGCAGCAAAGACCTTGTTTGTCCTTATCAAGGAACTGAGCGTAACAATTCGCCAGGCTTTATATCTCTGCAAGTTTTTATATACTAATTAAATGGCCATTGAACGTTAATTGACAACATGAGCGCTGTGAACAGCTATGCACAGGCAGAGATCAAAAGGGATTACAACATTAAGCGTCAGAAGTTTACTGTACACAGAATAAAGCAATAATAATAATCATGTACATAAAACATATAACATTCCTAAGTAACAATAAACAACCTATGGTTAATTACCACACAAGCGTGATTAGGCTGGCGAAGAGCTATTGTATAACTTATAGGACTTCCATTCAAATCGGGCTAATACTTAGTTTTAAAAAGTTTCCTAAACATGTAACAAACCCTGGTATCCATCACCTTACATACATACTTATACATTATATGTTATATATATTTCTCAGAAATAAACAAGGCAACAGTCCTCCGCATATAGATTTTAGCTGTACCAAAACGACATATAACTTATCTATTGTCCTCATAAGTGTGTGTCAATCAATCAGTTAAATCTTTATTAGAAGTTAATTTGGTAATCATCAATGTTGTACTGCATACCTGAAGGATGGAAAACTTTATACCTATAAAGGTTGAACTTTATACCTATAGGAAGGTAAATCAGCCACCGTCCTTCTCATGGATGTTGTACTCTATAGCTATAGGAAGGTAAACTGGTCACCGTCCTCCTCATGGATGTTGTACCTCATGCTTACATGGAGGTAAGTTAGCCACCGTCCTCCTCGTGGATGTTGTACCTTATACCTACATGGAGGTAAATTAGCCACCGTCCTCCTTATGGATGTTGTACTTTATACCTATATGAAGGTAAATTAGCCACCGTCCTCCTCGTGGATGTTGTACTTTATACCAGTAGGAAGGTAAACTAGTCACCGTCCTCCTCGTGGATGTTGAACTTTATACCTATAGAAAGGTAAACTAGTCACCGTCCTCCTCGTGGATGTTGAATTTTATACATGTAGGAAGGTAAATTAGCCACCGTCCTCCTTATGGATGTTGTACTTTATGGCTATAGGAAGGTAAATTAGGCACCGTCCTCCTCGTGGATGTTGTACCTGACACCTCCAGAAAGGTAAACTAGCCACCGTCCTCCTCGTGGATGTTGTACTTTATACCAGTAGGAAGGTAAACTAGTCATCGTCCTCCTCGTGGATGTTGAAGTTTATACCTATAGAAAGGTAAACTAGTCACCGTCCTCCTCGTGGATGTTGTACTCTATACCTATAGGAAGGTAAACTGGTCACCGTCCTCCTCGTGGATGTTGAATTTTATACATGTAGGAAGGTAAATTAGCCACCGTCCTCCTCGTGGATGTTGTACTTTATACCAGTAGGAAGGTAAACTAGTCACCGTCCTCCTCGTGGATGTTGAACTTTATATCTATAGAAAGGTAAACTAGTCACCGTCCTCCTCGTGGATGTTGAATTTTATACATGTAGGAAGGTAAATTAGCCACCGTCCTCCTCGTGGATGTTGAACTTTATACCTATAGAAAGGTAAACTAGTCACCGTCCTCCTCGTGGATGTTGTACTTTATACCTATAAGAAGGTAAATCAGCCACCGTCCTCCTCGTGGATGTTGAACTTTATACCTATAGAAAGGTAAACTAGTCACCGTCCTCCTCGTGGATGTTGTACCTTATACCTATATGAAGGTAAATTAGCCACCGTCCTCCTCGTGGATGTTGTACTTTATAACTATATGAAGGTGAATTAGCCACCGTCCTCATCGTGGATGTTGTACCTTATACCTATGGGAAAGCAAATTAGCCACCGTCCTCCGCGTGGATGTTGTACCTCATGCCTACATGGAGGTAAGTTAGCCCCCGTCCTCCTCCTGGATGTTGTACCTTATACCTACATGGAGGTAAATTAGCCACCGTCCTCCTCGTGGATGTTGTACTTTATACCAGTAGGAAGGTAAATTAGGCACAGTCCTCCTCGTGGATGTTATACCTGACACCTCCAGAAAGGTAAACTAGCCAACTTTCCCTTCGTGGATGTTGTACTTTACACCTGAGGAAAGGTAAATTAGCCACCGTCCTCTTTGTGGATGTTGTACTTAAGACCTGCAGGAAGGTAAATTGGCCACCGTCCTCCTCATGGATGTTGTACTTTATACCTACATGAAGGTAAATTAGCCACCGTCCTGCTCGTGGATGTTGTACTTTATGGCTATAGGAAGGTAAATTAGCCACCGTCCTCCTCGTGGATGTTGTACTTTATGGCTAAAGGAAGGTAAATTAGCCACCGTTCTCCTCGTGGATGTTGTACTTTATACCTATATGAAGGTAAATTAGCCACCGTCCACCTCGTGGATGTTGTACCTTATACCTACATGGAGGTAAATTAGCCACCGTCCTCCTTGTGGATGTTGTACCTTATACCTACATGGAGGTAAATTAGCCACCGTCCTCCTTATGGATGTTGTACTTTATACCTATATGAAGGTAAATTAGCCACCGTCCTCCTCGTGGATGTTGTACCTGATACCTGCAGTAAGGTAAAGTAGCCACCGTCCTCCTCGTGGAGGTTCTACCTGATACCTATAGGAAGGTAAACTAACAACCGTCCTCCTCGTGGATGTTGTACTTTACGGCTATAGGAAGGTAAATTAGCCACCGTCCTCCTCGTGGATGTTGTACTTTATACCTATATGAGGGTACATTAGCCACCGTCCTCCTCGTGGATGTTGTACCTTTTACCTGGAGGAAGGTAAATTAGCCACTGTCCTTCTTGTCGATGTTGTATCTTATGCCAGTAGGAAGGTAAATTAGCCACCGTCCTCCTCGTGGATGTTATACTTTATACCTATGGGGAGGTGAACTAGGCAAGGTCCTCCTCGTGGATCTTTAATATTTTTTCTTTAAGTTAGTGATGGAGGACTATTAGGTTACTAATTAACAATGACACATTAGAGAAGGTCTTCAGGGTTACAGTAATGTCTGTGTTTTCGGATAATAAGGGGTTTAAAGTGTTGAGAATTTATCTGCTCGGCTATAGGCCTATATAAATATACAGGCCTATAGTCTCGTACCTTGCCCAATTATTCGTAAACGAACAAGTTACTTGTTCCGTTCTGCTCATGGATGTCCGTTCTCCTCGTGGACGTTCTCCTCATGGATGGCGGCTGCCCAGTGCTACTCCTCCGAGTAGCACTGGGCAGCCGCCATCCATGAGGAGAACGTCCACGAGGAGAACGGACATCCATGAGCAGAACGGAACAAGTAACTTGTTCGTTTACGAATAATTGGGCAAGGTACGAGACTATAGGCCTGTATATTTATATAGGCCTATAGCCGAGCAGATAAATTCTCAACACTTTAAACCCCTTATTATCCGAAAACACAGACATTACTGTAACCCTGAAGACCTTCTCTAATGTGTCATTGTTAATTAGTAACCTAATAGTCCTCCATCACTAACTTAAAGAAAAAATATTAAAGATCCACGAGGAGGACCTTGCCTAGTTCACCTCCCCATAGGTATAAAGTATAACATCCACGAGGAGGACGGTGGCTAATTTACCTTCCTACTGGCATAAGATACAACATCGACAAGAAGGACAGTGGCTAATTTACCTTCCTCCAGGTAAAAGGTACAACATCCACGAGGAGGACGGTTGCTAATGTACCCTCATATAGGTATAAAGTACAACATCCACGAGGAGGACGGTGGGTAATTTACCTTCCTATAGCCGTAAAGTACAATATCCACGAGGAGGACGGTTGTTAGTTTACCTTCCTATAGGTATCAGGTAGAACCTCCACGAGGAGGACGGTGGCTACTTTACCTTACTGCAGGTATCAGGTACAACATCCATGAGGAGGACGGTGGCTAATTTACCTTCATATAGGTATAAAGTACATCCATAAGGAGGACGGTGGCTAATTTACCTCCATGTAGGTATAAGGTACAACATCCACGAGGAGGACGGTGGCTAATTTACCTCCATGTAGGTATAAGGTACAACATCCACGAGGTGGACGGTGGCTAATTTACCTTCATATAGGTATAAAGTACAACATCCACGAGGAGGACGGTGGCTAATTTACCTTCCTTTAGCCATAAAGTACAACATCCACGAGGAGGACGGTGGCTAATTTACCTTCCTTTAGCCATAAAGTACAACATCCACGAGGAGGACGGTGGCTAATTTACCTTCATGTAGGTATAAAGTACAACATCCATGAGGAGGACGGTGGCCAATTTACCTTCCTGCAGGTCTTAAGTACAACATCCACAAAGAGGACGGTGGCTAATTTACCTTTCCTCAGGTGTAAAGTACAACATCCACGAAGGGAACGTTGGCTAGTTTACCTTTCTGGAGGTGTCAGGTATAACATCCACGAGGAGGACTGTGCCTAATTTACCTTCCTACTGGTATAAAGTACAACATCCACGAGGAGGACGGTGGCTAATTTACCTCCATGTAGGTATAAGGTACAACATCCAGGAGGAGGACGGGGGCTAACTTACCTCCATGTAGGCATGAGGTACAACATCCACGCGGAGGACGGTGGCTAATTTGCTTTCCCATAGGTATAAGGTACAACATCCACGATGAGGACGGTGGCTAATTCACCTTCATATAGTTATAAAGTACAACATCCACGAGGAGGACGGTGGCTAGTTTACCTTCATATAGGTATAAAGTACAACATCCATAAGGAGGACGGTGGCTAATTTACCTCCATGTAGGTATAAGGTACAACATCCACGAGGAGGACGGTGACTAGTTTACCTTTCTATAGGTATAAAGTTCAACATCCACGAGGAGGACGGTGGCTGATTTACCTTCTTATAGGTATAAAGTACAACATCCACGAGGAGGACGGTGACTAGTTTACCTTTCTATAGGTATAAAGTTCAACATCCACGAGGAGGACGGTGGCTAATTTACCTTCCTACATGTATAAAATTCAACATCCACGAGGAGGACGGTGACTAGTTTACCTTTCTATAGATATAAAGTTCAACATCCACGAGGAGGACGGTGACTAGTTTACCTTCCTACTGGTATAAAGTATAACATCCACGAGGAGGACGGTGGCTAATTTACCTTCCTACATGTATAAAATTCAACATCCACGAGGAGGACGGTGACCAGTTTACCTTCCTATAGGTATAGAGTACAACATCCACGAGGAGGACGGTGACTAGTTTACCTTTCTATAGGTATAAACTTCAACATCCACGAGGAGGACGATGACTAGTTTACCTTCCTACTGGTATAAAGTACAACATCCACGAGGAGGACGGTGGCTAGTTTACCTTTCTGGAGGTGTCAGGTACAACATCCACGAGGAGGACGGTGCCTAATTTACCTTCCTACTGGTATAAAGTACAACAGCCATAAGGAGGACGGTGGCTAATTTACCTTCCTACATGTATAAAATTCAACATCCACGAGGAGGACGGTGACTAGTTTACCTTTCTATAGGTATAAAGTTCAACATCCACGAGGAGGACGGTGACTAGTTTACCTTCCTACTGGTATAAAGTACAACATCCACGAGGAGGACGGTGGCTAATTTACCTTCATATAGGTATAAGGTACAACATCCATAAGGAGGACGGTGGCTAATTTACCTCCATGTAGGTATAAGGTACAACATCCACGAGGAGGACGGTGGCTAACTTACCTCCATGTAAGCATGAGGTACAACATCCATGAGGAGGACGGTGACCAGTTTACCTTCCTATAGCTATAGAGTACAACATCCATGAGAAGGACGGTGGCTGATTTACCTCCCTATAGGTATAAAGTTCAACCTTTATAGGTATAAAGTTTTCCATCCTTCAGGTATGCAGTACAACATTGATGATTACCAAATTAACTTCTAATAAAGATTTAACTGATTGATTGACACACACTTATGAGGACAATAGATAAGTTATATGTCGTTTTGGTACAGCTAAAATCTATATGCGGAGGACTGTTGCCTTGTTTATTTCTGAGAAATATATATAACATATAATGTATAAGTATGTATGTAAGGTGATGGATACCAGGGTTTGTTACATGTTTAGGAAACTTTTTTAAAACTAAGTATTAGCCCGATTTGAATGGAAGTCCTATAAGTTATACAATAGCTCTTCGCCAGCCTAATCACGCTTGTGTGGTAATTAACCATAGGTTGTTTATTGTTACTTAGGAATGTTATATGTTTTATGTACATGATTATTATTATTGCTTTATTCTGTGTACAGTAAACTTCTGACGCTTAATGTTGTAATCCCTTTTGATCTCTGCCTGTGCATAGCTGTTCACAGCGCTCATGTTGTCAATTAACGTTCAATGGCCATTTAATTAGTATATAAAAACTTGCAGAGATATAAAGCCTGGCGAATTGTTACGCTCAGTTCCTTGATAAGGACAAACAAGGTCTTTGCTGCTGTTGTATAGCCTTTTTTATAACCCAAAAAATGCACATATGTAGCTTGAGACCATAATTTGTAAAGTGCGAAAAACATTGAATATTTAAGAAAGCTTATTTTGCCAAAGATATCAAGTAAGTTTTTCAGAGTTTGCTTCTTAACACACCCCACACATTATTTCCTCTTATGGCAGAGAAAGGTTCAAGCGTCTAAATTCTGTGTGTCTGACCTCTGACTTTCATGCATGACCCAGTTTATTTTGTTATACCGCAGAAGCTTACATCCACATATATCAGATTTCACTGGTGGACAAGTGATCGCCCGCTTTATTGCTCCTGAATTCTCTAAGTGAAAACATTTAACTTGAAACTAAATTAGGCGTCTCCATCTTATAGGGTTTTCATATGTCGCGCTACCATAAAGTTGCTTGCTTTATTTATGTATTTATTTATTTGATTATTGTTTAACGCCACCCTCTCTTTAGGACACATGGTTTGTTTATTCACAACGTAATGTATATAACATCCTAGCCCAGCAAACCACGGTGGAATTTTTAGAAAGACATTATAGTCCTCAGACTTAAAAAGGAATTCAGACTTATCTCCTTGTCAAGGAAATCTGTCAGCTATAACTTTCTCATACCCAGAATTGTTTTCTTTGACCTAAGCAAGATGCATTTATTACTACTATTATTAAGTTTTAAAAAAATAAAAATGATCAGAATCATAAAAATCCACACATCACAAAATATTTCTTAACAAATATGTGTACAGGCAAAAGTATGCAACAATACAGGTGTATGTAAATATACCGTCAATGTAATTATGTAACTCAATTCGCATTAAAATTTGCCTTTCCCTGCCCAACAACCAAGCAGCAGAAGATCCATGTATAATACAATATGAATTGGGGTCGGGCTTTTTGAATAGCGCTTTGATTTTATTCATACAATGAATGAAATCCTCATGAGATGGCTGAAAAGGAAGTATGTCAAGCAAATACCATTTCATTTGTACTACCTAGCACATTGGGCCTACTATAGTGCTTGAAAGTCATATCTGCAGTGTCGTGATAACTTTTGTTATGGTTGAAGAATTTAAAATGTACTTCGGACCAATATCTTCATCTTAGAAATTAAGTAGGACTATTTTATTTTGTTCATATGGACATGTTGTCTCACATGAATGATCTTCATGTCTCCTAATCCCAATTTACTTGGAATTCGACGGTGGAGAGTTATTTCCAGAAAAATTAACGAGTTCTATCATGTACGAGTTTGTTTATGTTTTTCGGACGCCAAAACAATACAATATTTGGAAAAACTCGATGTTGATAGAAGTATAAATGATTTTCTAATTCGATTATAAGATAAAACATTTTCAGTTAAAGTTAAAAACGTGGAGTTTCTAAGAACATTCAGTATATAGGCCTGCTCTTTCTACACTTTTATACCTCCGTGCATCACTTGCCACAATGTCTAAACAAAACAAATTTATGGGTAACTTTCGTGTGTCTGGACCGTGGAAAGCCGAGGTGGCGGTGTGTTTGTAAACACAGTTTCCCATCGCATGTCTGCTGAAGTAATACTATCTCAGGGTGACTTGTTAGCTTTGCAGTTTGGCTAATGTAGTACATAGCTTTTATAAAAGCTTTCCACTTTTCCGACGAGTTTATTTCTGGACGCCTCAATGTAACAATGACAGCACACCAACCTGTCGTGATTCAGTCTGTGGATGAATTGTTAAGTTGTGTAAAAAGTTGCAAGGATTGTTGTAAAGGAGACTATATTTCATTCCATTGTCCGTTATGTCCACCGTCAAAGTTCAAGCCAACAAGGAAGAAGAAAGTAGAGAACCATTTAAGAGCTGTACACTGGAAAGCACGCGTTGAGGGACAAAACGGCACGTAAAATTAAGCATCAATACGTTTCATTCATCTAAAATACTGTGTACATATATAGTTATCGTCTGCGGCTTTATATGATAGGCGAGCTTTTTGATTAACTTTTCATGTTAAAAAAATAGATACATTCCCTGTCAATGAGATGATATGTTCTTAAATTATTTTCTACATCTTTTTTCGAAATGTATACTCCTAGTGGTCATCCAGACGTATATGCAGATTTATCGGCTCTGTAGGTGACGCCAATTTAAAATATTCTTCCACTGATGAGGCAGAGTAAAATAGGTATCAAAGCAATCTAAACTTACAGATCTTATTTTCGTGATTGGCCCCGGAGATGGATGTAAAACAGAAAGATGCCATCAACTTCCGGTCGGGCAAATGCAAGTGTCTAATTTGCAAGGGAAAAAATAAGTAACACAAAGAGATCAGATCATCTATGCCTGCAATAGAACTTCTACTCAATGGCCTCATGTGAATAGTAGTTGTGTAGTGTTTGTGTACATATTCTCTCTATTAGACCAACAGATTAGTCATTTGGCGTGTATGTTTTAATACCACACAATGTAAAGAACGCTCCCGCTGCGCTAACCGTAACTCGAAAGCCAACAGATGTTTTTCTTACGTAATGCATGAACGGTGGCAAAAATTTTAATGCCAATCACTGGAAAACTATTCATCTGTAATAATTTGATACGAGAGAAGAGCACAATTTGTCCTGCTGACCAACTTTCAGCATTGCACCATTACTGCTTTTCGCATCGTGTCTCAAATATCAGAATAAAGTGTGCCTAAAAGCGAAAACTTCTTTAGAACCAAAACAAAGCCACATTCGTGGTTAGCTATTTATGCCAAATGCATGAACAGTAGGTAAATTGTGGTCAAACTTCTTAAGCTAGAACAAAAGCAAAGCCAGATTCATAATCTATTTGTCAAATTACACTGTATATATTCACACAAGAAATTGGATCAGCTATGCACGGGTTTAAACTTCTTTCCAAAGGCTTCACTGTGCGAGCAATCTAATTAGGCTTTAAGTCTGCGCTATATATTACAGTCCATGCACATATGTCCATAAAATTGACCGCCATCACATGGGCTGTAAATTGAGCTGTTTTTGAGGCGTAAAACACCATTGAAATAGATAACTAAATTATCACAATGTTCAAAAGACGTGTTTATTTTTGTAGGTAAAAGTGCCGTTCTTTGCCATCTAACTGAACAGAGTTCTTCACGGCATTTCCATTGCACGTCATGTTGAAGGATAATTATTCGCAAAGAGAACACTAATTAAGGAAATGCATTTCAAATCTGAATTGAATATTATACTCGTGTATATCTGCATTGTGGTGCTTGAGGCGACAAATGCTGGGCATGACTGAACATTGTTGCATGTCTTAGGGTTAAGGTCTTTGTCTTGAACACATTCTTTCCGATACGTTTTGCTTTAGAATGTGTAACGATGTGGGCGTCGATTTTGATAAGTGTTGCAGTCATTTCTCGTATGTTTTCAAGAAAGATACAACTTTTGTGATGTCTTGATTTCTGTAGGTTTTCGTCAGAAGACTTACAAGTGTCCAGGATTATTCCATCTGCGGACGAGGAACTCAACAATGAGGAGCAGGATTCCAACATGTTTATTTGTGTATCTGATGTCATTTCACAGGTATGGATAAGGGAGCAGTTGTCATGCAGGTGACATTGATTTGTTTATTTGATTGGTGTTTTACGCCGTACTCAAGAATATTTCACTTATACGACGGCGGCCAGCATTATGGTGGGAGGAAACCGGGCAGAGCCCGGGAGAAACCCACGACCATCCGCAGGTTGCTGGCAGACCTTCCCACGTACGGCCGGAGAGGAAGCCAGCATGAGCTGGACTTGAACTCACAGCGACCGTATTGGTGAGAGACTCCTAGGTCATTACGCTGCGCTAGCGCGCTAACCGACTGAGCCATGAGGGCCCCAGGTGACACTGAGGCATATACTCAAACTGTTTAGAAATAACAGGTGGGTCTGAGCCTCAAGTATTCAGCATCAGTAGAAAAATACCATTAAACTGTGTCTGACAATTTTTGGATTTTTAACCAACTTAAACACAATGTTTGGATTGTATATATATATGCCGCATAATGTTGATATTTCAGGTTGATGTGATCGACCAGTATGTGGAAGGCTTGTTGACAGACAGAGGTTCAAAGTGGTATGTATAGCTTAAATCTGTACACTTCATTTATTTTCTTTGTCTTTTACATATTTTTCTATATTTCCTCATATGTGTAGGCGCATTCTGGAGTTTCGCACAGTGACTGGTGTGAACAACAATTAGCTTAGGAATACCTACACATTTTTCTGCGCAATTATAATTTACAGACACAGTGTATTTAATTGACCCTTGTATTTGACTATATACAGTAGTTTTAAACATATGATAATTTCTGTCTTTCCCTATTCTTCTATAGTGGCGTGCAGCACCACTGTACATTCATATCACACAAACTCGAAAGATTTCGCTGCTATTTGAAGAATAGTTGCTGCGATACAAATAATTAATTTGTTACATGACATATAGTTTAATGTATTGTTTCACATCATACAGCCACACTTGATGGTAGCATGTGATTTCATAAAGATCCTCATGCACTTCATCGCCCGGGATATATTATTATGTATCTAAAACGAGTGTTTTAGAGTGTTTCACTGTGTTATATTGATAGCTTCTCCTAACCCCTTCCTCGTACAACTGTATACATGATTATGTGTTTATCTAGGTCCGAGAGCTCTGAGCTGGAGATTTTCTTGACAAATCCGAGAAGGGAATTTCTAAAGGGCTTTGTTTTCGGTTATGTCTTGGACTTGGTACGTAAAAGTGTGATTTCGGTGTATAAATTGTTTATAAATTGATATTGACTTTTTCGCTTAGCTTGATTTATATGTACTGAAAATACCCTTTGTATGGAAAAAGCCGTGTTACTATATTTATATATGTTTTACGTACCAAAAACAACGCTGCGAGACTTTGGAATTTTGTAAATGTTTTGTGAGTAAATTATGGCCATTCTGGGTGTTATTTCGAATGGGTATGCGTATGGTACTTAATAAGATTTTCTCTTTTAGGCTTATACATATCTCGAAGCCTATGTGGAAAAAAAGTTCTTCAAATTGAAGCTTAGGGACAAACAGTACGTATAGGTACATGTAGGTAGGGTGGTTGCCAGTAATCCCGGTCTTCTCCATGCACGTTTCAAATAATCATGCCTATAAGGGTTTTTTGTTACAGTACAGATCTGGGATGTTCTGTTTGTTTGTTGTCACAACTTATCTGCATATGCTTTTGTATACCTTGTCTGTATATGTGCATTGGAAATCGGCCATGATTATCTTTCACTGTGTGATTATATTCTTGTGTGAAACATTGCTTCAGGCGCCCCGCCACATCTGGATTTGTACACAAGCTAGTCCAGCTACCAGGAACCGAGCGAATTCAGAAGATTTTAAATGTGGATGGGTTTGTATTTACCTTGTGTTTTATCTGTCTGTTTTTATTTTTTGGTACAATTAGATATGGCTATTTTGGCTCCAGTTATGAATGGAGTAGTATCGGAATGGCTTTCCAGCTTTCAAGTTATCTATATACAGACAGTTCAAATGTGTATAAACATTTGACAAGGCTAAAGTCATAAAAAAGGAGGAAAGTAACTAAGAATATTGCAGTCATCAAGTAGTCATTTACATGTAGATGTGTGTTTAATTATTTATCATTATAATTTCATAATTTTGTTCCGCGCATGACTTGCTAAAAAGTGTGAAGGCATATGTGTTTAATTAGTAGCAATATATATACATTTCCAGATTTCAGTCTTTTACAAATGAAATAGGAAGCCTTTAACAGGATTGCATTCTGTTCACATTTTTTTCTTTGTAGGTACGAAGGGACAGTCAGGAATAGGAGATGTAAGGAAGCTTTGGTTCGGGATGTAGTCGCACTGCTTGTATCCAACAAACTGCACATATCTTTACCAGAAGCAAGACGAAGATGCTGTCAAACTGAACATTCATCGTTACACACGGCACTTAAAAAAAGTGAACAATTAAGAGCACACCGCTTAATCAGCAGTACCGAGTCGTAAATGGCATGCTGTGTGTGTAAATAATAGATGACTGATGAGTTGACAATGTGTATTTTATATCATTGTTATCATTGTATCATGGCTATATGCCTTGTACATATAGCCTACACCTATAATGTATTTTCCATTCCACCTCCATACCATTCATTGCTTCACTTACACATGTATAGAATCTTAGAATGTACAAGAGAGTTAATACACTAATAAACTTGCCTAGGGTACTGCAGCATATGTAATGAAACACAACTTTTATCCGTACATCTCAGTAAAGCGTTCTTCAGTTTATAATAGTTTTTCTGTAAAGGTTTTTGCAAACCGGATGAATACAATGCTGTAACCATTTTTAGGGAAAGGAACTTGTTGAATTAGAGTTTCTGTTGGCAAACTCTCCATGGGCGGTGGGTTATGGCACTGCGACAGGGCTCCTTAAAATACATATATTTAAACTAGAATGTGGTTGTTGACTTTTTTATTCAACTGTCCGGAATTGGTGGTCACTGGATTTCTCATATTGGATGATTCGAGGATTATATTCTAAGGCTCTGTGAAAACTTTCTCATCTACGTACATGTAGAGAAAGGCAAACTCGGTTTGTCTTCGTTCGTGTTGGGCTTTTCCCATCTGCGGAGAAAAAGGATGGTAAATTAGTCACCGTCCTCCTCGTGGATTTTGTACCTGATACCTATAGGAACGTCAATTAACCACCGTCCTCCGTATGGATGTTGTACTTTATACCTGCAGGAATGTAAATTAGCCACCGTCCTCCTCATGGATTTTGTACTTTAAACCTATAGGGATGTAAATTAGCCACCGTCCTCCTCGTAGATGTGGTACCTTATACCTATATGGATGTAAATTAGCCACCGTCCTCCTCGTGGATGTTGTACTTTATACCTATAGGAAGATAAATTAGCCACTGTCCTCCTCGTGGATGTTCTACCTGATACCTATAGGAAGGTAAACTAGCAACCGTCCTTCTCGTGGATGTTGTACTTTATAGCTATAGGAAGGTAAAGTAGCCAACGTCCTCCTCGTGGATGTTGTACTTTATACCTATATGGATGTAAATTAGCCACGGTCCTCCTCGTGGATGTTGTACTTTATAGCTATAGCCTCGTGGATGTTGTACTTTATACCTGCAGGAACATAAATTAGTCACCGTCGGCTTTGTGGTTGTTGTACCTTATGCCTATATGAACATAAATTAGTCACCGTCCCCCTCGTGGATGTTGTACTTTACACCTGCAGAAAAATAAATTAGTCACCGTCCTCCTCGTGGATGTTGTACTTTACACCTGCAGAAAGGTAAATTAGTCACCGTCCTCCTCGTGGATGTTGTACTTTACACCTGCAGGAAGGTAAATTAGTCACTGTCCTCCTCGTGGATGTTGTACTTTACACCTGCAGAAAGGTAAATTAGCCACCGTCCTCCTCATGGATGTTGTACTTCACACCTGCAGAAAGGTAAACTAGCCACCGTCCTCCTCATAGATGTTGTACTTCACACCTGCAGAAGATAAATTAGCCACCGTCATCCTCGTGGATGTTGTACTTTACACCTGCAGGAAGTTAAATTAGCCACCGTCCTCCTCGTGGATGTTGTACTTTACACCTGCAGAAAGGTAAATTAGTCACCGTCCTTCTCGTGGATGTTGTACTTTACACCTGCAGAAAGGTAAATTAGTCACCGTCCTCCTCGTGGATGTTGTACTTTACACCTGCAGGAAGGTAAATTAGTCACCGTCCTCCTCGTGGATGTTGTACTTTACACCTGCAGAAAGGTAAATTAGCCACCGTCCTCCTCATGGATGTTGTACTTTACACCTGCAGAAAGGTAAATTAGCCACCGTCCTCCTCGTGGATGTTGTACTTCACACCTGCAAAAAGGTAAGTTAGCCACCGTCCTCCTCATAGATGTTGTACTTCACACCTGCAGAAGGTAAATTAGCCACCGTCCTCCTCATGGATGTTGTACTTTATACCTGTAGGAAGATAAATAAGCCACGGTCCTTCTCGTGGATGTTGTACTTTATAGCTATAGCCTCGTGGATGTTGTACTTTATACCTGCAGGAACATAACTCAGTCACCGTCCGCTTCGTGGTTGTTGTACCTTATGCCTATATAAACATAAATTAGTCACCGTCCTCCTCGTGGATGTTGTACTTTACACCTGCAGAAAGGTAAATTAGTCACCGTCCTCCTCGTGGATGTTTTACTTTACACCTGCAGGAAGGTAAATTAGTCACCGTCCTCCTCGTGGATGATGTACTTTACACCTGCAGAAAGGTAAATTAGCCACCGTCCTCCTCATGGATGTTGTACTTCACACCTGCAGAAAGGTAAATTAGCCACCGTCCTCCTCGTGGATGTTGTACTTCACACCTGCAGAAAGGTAAGTTAGCCACCGTCCTCCTCATGGATGTTGTACTTCACACCTGCAGAAGGTAAATTAGCCACCGTCCTCCTCATGGATATTGTACTCTACACCTGCAGAAAGGTAAATTAGTCACCGTCCTCCTCGTGGATGTTGTACTTTGCACCTGCAGAAAGGTAATTTAGTCACCGTCCTCCTCATGGATGTTGTACTTTATACCTATAGGAAAGTAAACTAGCCAACGTCCTCCTCGTGGATGTTGTACTTTACACCTGCAGAAAGGTAAATTAGTCACCGTCCTTCTCGTGGATGTTGTACTTTACACCTGCAGAAAGGTAAATTAGTCAACGTCCTCCTCGTGGATGTTGTACTTTACACCTGCAGGAAGTTAAATTAGTCACCGTCCGCTTCGTGGTTGTTGTACTTTATGCCTATAGGAACATAAATTAGTCACCGTCCTCCTCGTGGATGTTATACTATATACCTATAGGAAGGTAAAGCAACCACCGTCCTCCTCGTGGATGTTGTTCCTGATACCTGGAGAAAGGTAAATTAGCAAGCGTCCTCCTCGTGGATATTGTACTTTATACCTGCAGGAAGGTAAATTAGCCACCGTCCTCCTCGTGGATGTTGTACTTTATACATATAGGGATGTAAATTAGCCACCGTCTTCCTTGTGGATGTTGTACTTTATACCTATAGGCAGGTAAATTAGCCACCGTTTTCCTCGTGGATGTTGTACTTTATAACTATATGAAGGTAAAGCATCCACCGTCCTCCTCGTGGATGTTTTTCCTGATACCTGGAGGAAGGTAAATTAGTCCCCGTCCTCCTCGTGGGTGTTGTACTTTATACCTGCAGGAAGGTAAATTACCCACCGTCCTCCTCGTGGATGTTGTTCCTGATACCTGTAGGAAGGTAAATTAGCCACCGTCCTCCTCATGGATGATGTACTTTATACCTATAGGAAAGTAAACTAGCCAACGTCCTCGTCATGGATGTTGTACTTTACACCTGCAGAAAGGTAAATTAGTCACCGTCCTTCTCTTGGATGTTGTACTTTACACCTGCAGAAAGGTAAATTAGTCACCGTCCTTCTCGTGGATGTTGTACTTTACACCTGCAGAAAGGTAAATTAGTCACCGTCCTCCTCGTGGATGTTGTACTTTACACCTGCAGGAGGTTAAATTAGTCACCTTCCTCCTCGTGGATGTTGTACTTTACACCTGCAGAAAGGTAAATTAGCCACCGTCCTCCTCATGGATGTTGTACTTCACACCTGCAGAAAGGTAAATTAGCCACCGTCCTCCTCGTGGATGTTGTACATCACACCTGCAGAAAGGTAAATTAGTCACCGTCCTCCTCGTGGATGTTGTACCTTATAACAGTAGGAAGGTAAATTAGCCACCGTCCACCTCGTGGATGTTGTACCTGATACCTGCAGGAAGGTAAATTAGCCACCGTCCTCCTCATGGATGTTGTACTGTATACCTGCAGGAAGTTAAATTAGCCACCGTCCTCCGTATGGATGTTGTACTTTATATCTATTTTGAAGGTAAATTAGGCACATTTTATATAGATGCCGGTGGAAAACAACCGTCTTGCCAAGTACCTGTATATTGTATAGTCCTACAGGCCTATGAACCGCATGTCGGGACAATAGGTCTGGAGAGGCCGTGGTCTGTTGGGTTATTATGATATAGAATACCTTGTCTTATTCATCATCTGTCTTCGATAGTTCGATAATTTATACCGATAATTTATAAGATACCTTGTCTTATTCATCATCTGTTGTCTATAGTTCGATTATTTGGAGAAGCCCTGTAGTAAATAAAATTTAAGTGAATATTATGAGATATACAGTGATATAATCCGTAGGCCTATGTCTTTTTAGTGAACACAAATGTGTAACTATATCCCACGACTTTGCGCCATATGTGTGGTCATGCGCACTACACCGTCCTCCTGATGGATGTCCGTTCTCCTGGTGGAT
Source organism: Liolophura sinensis (assembly GCF_032854445.1). Classification (NCBI taxonomy): domain Eukaryota; kingdom Metazoa; phylum Mollusca; class Polyplacophora; order Chitonida; family Chitonidae; genus Liolophura; species Liolophura sinensis. The sequence goes on along the minus strand of NC_088297.1, from coordinate 12,245,916 downwards.
GTACTTCCGTTCCCCTCGTGGATGTAGGCTGACGAGTACTGTTGGGCGGGAGTGATAGGTGTTGTAAGTATATAAACAAATGTATTTTGTTGTCACTTTTCATTTTCACGGGGTGAAGAATAAGTGTTTAACAGTAGTTTTAAGTCGATGGGTGTCTCTTAAATATGATTGTGTGGGTTGTTAATGACGTAAGACGAAGGGTTGAATGAACAGTGATTAGCGAAAATTGGACATCGGATAGCCCCGAAAGACGCCAACTCCTTTCCTTATATTGGCCCAGCCGTTGGAGTCTCCATGCTAACAGTATTAATTTCGTACTCAGCGACGGTCCAGGCCGATTCTCTTTGTTATCGAACAACTGCAAGTAAAGGACACCAACCAAAAGACCTGCTTTCCGCACTGAATTATTTGCTAACTCAGGGAAGGTGTTGACTGTTACCAAGACAATAGTAATTAGGGTTAATGACCAAACACTTCCGCCATAAATGTGCATTTTTTGAGGGAAAATACTGTCCTGAGAACTGAAGTAAAACTTTTTGGATTGAAGCTCACATGTATCCAGCTGGGTATCCTCCTACCTTCCAAACAAACCTCAAAACAAACCTCAAAACAGCTTTGAGGTCAACAGAGCTCACAGGCTCAATGTACCTTATAGTCATGGGCGAAATTTTAGGTTTGACGACAAAAGCTTTATATGAAGTAAACCCGTTCTTTGAAATTCTCTGTGTTTGACACAGTGGGTGTTGTCGTTGATACCTAACCAGAAATTTAATTCATTTAAGACTCTTCTCCTGGCCCGCATGTCTCCTTTCTTAGTCAGTCTTTAAACAACCTGTTCTTTTGCCTGCCTCTGCAGCGAAATAAATATTACCTAAGGAGCACATGTAAATATCTGCTTTCTAGTAATTTAAAAGTAAAACAACATTTTCAGTTAAAGTATGTTGTTCAGATAGCTCTATTTTCCAACAAGTTTTGGCATAAAATATAATAGAACGAAAAAGACTCACATGCATCACACTTTGTTTTGCAGAAAAAAATGCTACCCCTGAAGCTGGCTACAGTATGCAGTCGACAGATATTAAACCAGTTCATGGGCAATGGAAAAAAACTACTGTCAACCAGCACAGGTACAGTAAGAAGTTAACTGTTTGCCTTTTATGTGATGGGTCCTCCATGGCAAGCGGGCTTAGCATGCCAGCACTGCGCAGTGACCCAGGAGCCTCTCACCAATGCGGTCACTGTATGTTCAAATCCACTTCATGCTGGCTTCTTCTCCGGCCGTACATGGAAAGATCTGCCAGCAGCGTGCAGGTGCTTGTGGGTTTTCCCTGAGCTCTGCCCAGTTTTCTTCCAATATAATGCTGGCCACTGTCGTGTATTGAAGTGAAATATTCTTGAGTACGGCATAACACCAATGAAATAAATAAATATTATGCGAGAGAGAAATGTTCAGCCCCAGCTTGGTTCTTCCCCAAACCTTAAGTGAAAGAAAGCTAAAATGTGAAGTTAAGCTCATCACACAGACAACTGAAAACTATGTGTAAAAATACTTCCATTTATTTTTTCAGATTTTTTAAGAGTGTTGAAAGGCATTCAAATATTTGAATAGTAAGGTGGGCTTTATGAGCCATACTGACAGTATCTAGGAACTCTGATGTCACATCACCTTTTTTTCCTGATGTTCACCAAAAGGAAGCAATCTTTTATCGGAAATCTTTTTCTCATGGGTAAAAAAGTTATTCCAACATTGAGCGTTGTGATTAGGGTTGAGAACACTTCCTGTCACATCAGAATTCCTAAACTCCCTTAGTATGGTCCATAAAGCCCGCCTTAGAACCCAAATATTTGAATGCCTTTAACTCCCTTCACAAAAAGCTAAAAAAAATTAAATGAAAAGATATTTACGCATAGTTTTAAGGGGTGTATTTAGTGATGATTACTTTGATTTTTCGAAGCCTTTTCCTTTAGAGATTGACAGTCTTGGTGTCTGCTCACTTGATCGACACTCTCACTGTCCATGGGGCTATGGTGACAGTAAATGGTTCACAGACTGTTGTGGCTGTATTAGTAATTTGTGAAGAATACACTGATTTGTCTTGTTTCATCACAAACAAGACAGCCCTTTGTCAGCTTCCTCCTGACCTAATACCACAGTTGAATGAGTAAGATCTGGAATTCGAAACTGCAACCTAACAAGTCAGGGACCTATCAGCCCACTTTCACATAAGTTTGTAAATCAGTTTTTCAACTTTTCTCGTAAATTGCGTCGCCTTATTTTGCACTATAAACAAGGCAACATCTTTCATGAAAAAAGTTACAAGAAATATTAGAAAGTCTTGTGAAAGTGAGCCCAGTGCTTTAGCCAACTGCATCAGTGAGGGCTTTTGTTTGTGTTGATAAAGCTAAACTTCATCAGCAGCAATAGAATTCATTATTTGTCGTTTTGTTAACAGGCACACTGAAGGTACATGAGGAAGTTCAGGAAGCACTGCATGCTGGGAAGCCTGTGATTGCTTTGGAGAGTGCCATCATCACGCATGGAATGCCCAGACCCGTCAATCTACAGTATGCACGTTGATTTCTCCAGACGCCCAGCTGTAAACATTTTTATTCGTACTGCATCGCCTAGTGGCTAGCACTTCACAATAACTCAGGAGATTTTCACTAATCCAGTGGCTGTGAGTTCAAATCAAGCTCTCGCTGGTTTCCTCTTCAGTTATTCGTTAGAGTGCTGCCAGCAATCAGCGGATGGTCGTGTGTTTTCCCATAAACTCTGATTCCTTCCACCACAATGATGGCTGCCAGTGTATAAGGAAAATATTTTAAGTATGGCGGAAAAAGCTAATGATATAAATGTGTACATTTTTATACATTTGTTTAATTTTAATTTGTCAGTCTTTTGTGAAAAAGGTTTTTTAGATGTCTTTTCATAACGTGGTTTCAGCACGACAAGTTAAAGATCAGGTGTGAGTTTTGGACTATTTCATCCTTCTTTGACAAAATTATGGCCAGTGTTTCCTGTTTTGGACAGCTTTGTAAACTCATTTTCTTCTTTTGTACTTGAAACAGTTCACATGGTATCAGTGAAAGAGGAAAGTTTAGTCTCACATGTTAAGCATACATTAGTTTTCTCCATCCATAAAAATAACAATCATAATTGTAAGTGGGTAAGACATTAAATGATAATCAAATAAATATAGACACAATATGGCTGTCATGAATGTTGAAAGAAACCAATCATTTGACAACTTTTTTTATCAAATCTGTTGTCTCAGGAATTTTCAATGTTGAAAGGTGAATAAATTCTGAAGTTGAGATGAATCAGCTACAAGGGGAGACTTTTCATGATACCAACAAAAAATAAAATATTAAAATGTTGAGAGTGACGTTAAACCAGAGGCAATCAAATAAGCAAAATGAGATAGAATGATTGATCATGTGATCTCTAACAAATGAAATGGTTATCTCCCTTTGTTTGACAACAGAACTGCCCGTGATGTAGAAGCAGTTGTAAGAGAGGAGGGAGTAACTCCGGCTACAGTGGCTGTCCTTCATGGCAAGCTGCACATAGGTATGATGGAGATTGCACTTCTTACAGGAGAGTGTATCCTTATCCCTTACCCAGATTACAGAGTGAGTGAGTGAGTGAGCGCTTACGGTTTAACGTTGTACTATTTTTCAGTTATATGACGACTAAGGAATCTTAAGAGTGCATGTACATGTAATGCGCCTCCTTGTTGCAGGACGGATTTCCACCGCTCTTTTATCTAGTGCTGCTTCTCTGCGACGATTTACCAAAGGCAAGTAAGCCGCCTTGCCTGAGCCATTATACTGATACGGATCAACCAGTCGTTGCACTATCTCCTTAATGCTGAACACCAAGTGAGGAAGCTACAACTGGGTCAGGCGTTACCTGACCCAGAATTGACCCTGAATCTACCGCCCCCGAAGCGGATACTCTATCAACTGAGCCATCGGGGCTGGTTCCAGACTACAGAGCCATCAGCAGAATGTATACTCAACAGATTATAAACGCACGAAGCCTTTTGATATTGTTTTGGGTCATAATGAAATAATTCACAGTTTGAAGCACTCAGTAACCAGTGTGCCTACCCTTAGCATCACAAAGAGTGGGGGTCTCCGTGGCTCAGTCGGTTAACGCGCTAGCGTAACGTAATGACCCAGGAGCCTCTCACCAATGCGGTCGCTGTGAGTTCAAGTCCAGCTCATGCTGGCTTCCTCTCCGGTCTTAAGTGGGAAGGTCTTCAGCAACCTGCGGATGGTCGTGGGTCTCCCCCAGGCTGTGCCTGGTTTCCACCCACCATAATGCTGGCCGCCATCGTATAAGTGAAATATTCTTGAGTACGGCGTTAAACACCAATCAAATAAATAAATAAATAAATCACAAAGAGTGTAAACAGTGATTACCGACCACTTTGTTTTCACGCTGTCATAGCTCCTGGATTATTGCTCTAAAATGTGAAAATCTGGTGGAAACTGAAGCAACAATTGATATCCTAACAACAGTTAGGGTCAGTGTTTATTACCACGTTATGTAATATTGAGAAAAAACAATGTGAAATTGCTTTGTGCGTTCACATTTTTGTTGAGTGTAGTTTTTTGTCATACAATAACTGACGCTAAAACAACATTCACGAAAGACAACTTAACAAGCAGATTTAATAGGGGAGTTTCGAGGTCAAACTCTTTGGTCGTTAAAGGTGATACAGTGCTACTGTATCGTGTCATTTGTGAAAAATGTCAGACAACCTTTGTCAATGTTAATTTACCGTTCACCTGTCTGTCCATGTTCCAGGAGCAGAATTGACACCTCTTTCCATGAGGACCTTCTGAAGCTCAGCTTCCCAGTTTTCACCACTGGTCATCTACTCTAAATCTCTTTTTGTGAAACTTTTTTCCAAACGCCAATGCTATAATAAATGTAATCAGAAATGCTTCCCTAAATACTTTCGACAGATCACATGGTATAGTATGACTTTTTTTCTTACCTTTGGTGATAAAAAAAAAACTTCGAACTGGAAACTCCCCTGTTGGTTGACAGTGAGTGACGATGTGCGGTTAAATCCTTTGATGGAAAATTTCCAGATTCCTTCGCTTCCACTGTCCGTGAGCGTTTGTGACAGTGAGCTGTCATTGTCCCTTGTGTGTTTGTTTTCAGAGTTAAACATACATTTAGGCCCACTTGTTTTCAACCATTATCAGTAACTTCTCAAGATTCCATGCAGGTCGGTTTCCTGCCAGCGAAAAAAAACTGATGACACAATTCTTGATTAAAGAACGTTAAAGAACAATAAATGAATTTATTTATTTATTTGATTGATGTTTTACGCAGTACGCAAGAATATTTTTCACTAATGTGACAGCTGCCAGCATTACAGTGGGGGCACACTGGCCAGAGCCTGGGGGAAACCCATGATCATCAGCATCTGCTGATGGTAATGAGCACTATTGTATGCTGTTACACTTCAAGCTTAACAGTTTCCTCCAGGCCTTGGGCTATGCCACCCATCAAGATGCCATGGTAATGAGCACTATTGTATGCTGTTACACTTCAAGCTTAACAGTTTCCTCCAGGCCTTGGGCTATGCCACCCATCAAGATGCCATGGTAATGAGCACTATTGTATGCTGTTACACTTCAAGCTTAACAGTTTCCTCCAGGCCTTGGGACATGCCGCCCATCAAGATGCGATGGTAATGGGCACTATTGTATGTTGTTACACTTCAAGCTTAACAGTTTCCTCCAGGCCTTGGGACATGCCACCCGTCAAGATGGGATGGTAATGAGCTCTGTTGTATGTTGTTTCACTTCAGGTGTAACATTTTCCTCCAGGCCTTGGGACATGCCGCCTGCCAAGATGGGATGGTAATGAGCACTATTGTATGTTATTACATTTCAGGTTTAACCGATGCTGAGCTGGAATACCTGGCAGGTGAGAGAACAGATCTCGTTAAGGTGTCCAGGAGAGACCTGGCATATGTTGTCTCACAGGTGAGTTATGGACGTCAGTGGGTACATGTAAGCATGGGGGTGGGGGTCGGGGTGGGGAAGTGTGGCCGTGCATTTTGGATGCTTACCTTTGAATCATCATCACACAATCGTTGCATGATTGGAAAATTGTGAAGTATGCTGAGAAACCCCAAGCATATATACATACATGTACATACATTAGCCTATTTATATACACATACATTCATACATGTATATACATTAGCCTATTTGTATGCACATACATACACACATGTACATACATTAGCCTATGTGTATGCACATACATTCACACGCACATACCTACATACATGTACATACATTAGCCTATTTGTATGCACATACATTCATACATGTACATACATTAGCGTATTCGTATGCACATACATTCACACATACATACATTAGCATATTCATATGCACATACATTCATACATGTACATACATTAGCCTATTCATATGCACATACATTCACATTTACATACATTGGCATACATATATTAGCCTATTCATATGCACATGCATTTATACATGCGCCATACATTAGCCTGATGGTATGCACAAAGTGACCCAGGAGCCTCCCACCAATGTGATCGCATCAAGTTCAAGTCCAGTTCATGCTGGCTTCCTCTCTGGCCATACGTGGGTTAAGGTGGGTTCAATCCCAGTCTCGGAACTGTTTTCACATTTTTCCTGTTTACACAGTTTTTTTCTGAAGAGCTTGTATAATTTGATTAGAGGATAATCAACTTTAATCACATAAATGTATGAAAGCTTCAAGAACATTTGTTCAAATATGGGCGAGGGAAGTATAGCAAAAACTAAGTTACTTAGTTAATGCAGTAAGTTGAACAACTGAAATTATGTTCAACATGAATTGTATGCTTTATTCAGTTTATAAATTCTTTTTCAGAAACTAAGTGGCGGTACCACTGTCTCAGCTACCATGGTAGCAGCACACAAAGCATGCATTCCCATTTTTGTTACAGGGGGTATAGGTGGTGTCCATAGAGGTGGAGAAAAAAGTAAGTTTGTTTCAGTTGTTTTGTAGTGGACTTAGAGAGGGGAATTTTAATCCTGCCATCAGCACATAGTTTCATTTGGTATGGAAGGCTTCCGTACTAGTTGAAAATTTGGAAAGTTTTGCGCTGTATTAGAAAAAAGTTTAATTTTCTTTTGATTTTTTTTTTTTTTTTTTTTTGATTGGTGTTTTATGCCGTACTCAAGAATATTTCACTTATACGATGGCAGCCAGCATTATGGTGGGTGGAAACTGGGCAGAGCCCGGGGGAAACCTACGACCATCCGCAGGTTGCTCGCAGACCTTCCCACGTACGGCCGGAGAGGAAGTCAACATAAGCTGGACTTGAACTCACAGCGACCGCATTGGTGAGAGGCTTCTTGGTCACTAGGCTCGCTAACCGACTGAGCCATGGAGGCCCCCAATTTTTTTTTTTTTTTTTTTTTTTCTTTTGAAGGACAGGCCCCTAATTGACCATAAAATGGTGTACTAGTATGGGTGGTGGACAGGTTTTTAGGGTTAGGAAACCACCACACCTCACTCAGGAAAAACTTCAACGCTTCCCGGAGGTGACGGTACATCCAATAAAACAGGAAACTTGCTTGATTTGAATCCGTTTCTTCCATTTAATGCAGGTCTACAACTGTACAGTCAGAACATTTAACCGTGTTTGATCAGAAACGAGAGAAAAAGACAACATGTTTTTTCTGAAGCTCTTTAAAAGGAAATGAATTGAATGAATTATCAGAGATTGAAAGTACTTACTGTTTTGTTTTCCCCCCTGCACAGCTCTGGATGTCAGCGCAGACCTTACAGAGTTGGGCCGCACCCCTGTTACTGTAATATCTGCCGGTGTCAAGTCTATTTTGGACATTGCCAAAACCCTGGAATTCCTGGTTAGTGATATTTGTATTAATGAATTTACTTTCATTCTTTGATATGGTCAAGTACAGCTTCGGTGGCTTAATGGCTAGAACGTCCGCCTTGAAGTCGGAAGACCAGAGCTCAAACTCGGGTCGGGTCATACCAGAGACTTTAAGAAAATGGTACTTGTTTCTGTCTCTCTTGGCACTCAGCCCTGATAGATTAGAGCATGGAAACAGGACTGGTTGGTCTGGTGTCAGTATAATATGACTGTCTGGTGTCATATCTGGTGTCTTTGACATGATGCTTTCAGTGGTGGCAGCACTTAGACACCATGGACTTGCCTTGCCCCAAGAAGACACTGTTTGTGCACACATTCACGCCTAATGACTCTTTGTTGTCATGTGACTGAAAAATTGTTCGGTATGATATAAAACCCCAAGCATAGATACATATATACATATGTTCAAGCTGTTGAAAGTCCAAGAGGAATTTGTAAAATCAAAATTTTTAACATTCTTGGGACTAATATCTGTGTGTATTTGTTCATATCTAGTGTTAATTTTAAATTGTCTAAAGGATGGGAAGAAGGTGGCCGAGTGGTGAAGGTGCTTGCCTTTCAGTGTGTGTCATAGTACACATGGTGGGAATTCAAAACCAATCATGGACAAAGAAATTGTAAAGTCACCCACTTTCACCCGTGGTGACAATAGTCCATAGACAACGCTCTTTTGGCCAGTGTAACATTCGTTAATGACTGCCAATTGGGGTGTGCATATCTGTGCATGGACATCATGCATGTACGTGAGAAAGTAACTTCCCAAAGCTCACTGGTTTTCCACAGCCACTTCAGTTTCCTACACTCCTAAAACAACTGCTTTTGTATCAAGTGAAAAAATCAAGAGCTTGGCTTTAAAGCAAAAGTCAAATAAATAAGTAAAACCTCCATGCATAAAACTGGCCACCATTCTGTGGGTGTAAAATCCTTGAGTGTGACAAACACCAGCAATTAACACTCAATAATCACCAATAATAAATAAATTTAGTCTTCTAACTGCTTTACAGGAAACTCAGGGCGTTTGTGTCTCAACTTTCGGCCAGAGCAAGGATTTCCCAGCATTCTTCACTCCCAGAAGTGGTCATCAGTCTCCATACCAGGTGACCAGTGCGGCAGAGGCGGCTAAACTTATATGTAAGGAAACTCTTCGATGTTTTTTATAGGATGAAAATCTATAAAAAATCTATGGTGGCCAGACTGATGACGCACAAATATTATGATACATGCGGTTCAAAATCAGTCCCTACATGGGAAGGTCTGACAACAGCTTGCGGATGGTCGTGTGTTTCCCCTGGGCTGTGCCCGGTTTCTTCCCACCATAATGCTGGCCACCATCGTATAAGTGGAATATTCTTGAGTATGGTGTAAAACACCAATCAAATAAATAAATCAAAATCAGCCTAGATCAAGCCTTGCTTATTAATTGAAGTTATTGAAGGTGCATGGCCCATAATTGCTAGGGCGTCCAATCGCGTTCAGTCCCATTTTTAAACAGGTAGTTTACAAGATTGCTTTCCCTCCCATGTTGGGGACCTCTGTGGCTGAGGAGGCAAAGTGTTATGTGGGTTACTCCCGCCATAAACTAGCCGCCATTATGTAAATGAGAAAATTCTTCAATATGGCATGGAACAGTACTCCAATGAAATAAAAATATGTTTATTGTTGAAAGTCTTGTCACAAAGAAAATAAACTGCAATACTTATTTTTCATGCATTTAGTTTCTGAGCACTTAATATGTAGCTTTCTTGGTTTTTAAAATCTCTGTATTCGAGACCGCAGACATCTGGCCATTTTTCGTTTTACTTGTGCCAGCATGTTTACTCGCTCACACACAGCGTTGAAAACATTGTCTCAATAACATGGGAGTTTATACAAAACTCTGCTTCACCTGGCCTCTTGAGTCCAAAGCCTTTATTTTCTGTAAACATGTTTACTGTAAATATACTTATGGTGAATAAATACCATAAAAATACAATAAAACCAGGTATTGTTGACATTCACAATTTATATGTGCTGTGCACATTGTTCTGTTGTCTTACGTACTATAATTTCTGGTTATTATCAGCCGTGCTTCTCTGAATATCATCCAGTGTTCATTTCCCTATACCTTCCCGTGTTATTCATCTCGTCATCTGCTTGTCGCTGCCTCGTACGAGTGAGGTGCCCAGATGTCTGCGTTCTCGAATAAAATTCGGGCAAAATCATCATTCAGATGTCATTTATACTTACTGTTATACCCGATACTTATGCTGATGCCTGTGTCATATAATAGCTCAACTATGTCCACTTTCCTGTTTTTAGGGGCAGGAGAAAAACTGAACTTACAGAGTGGGAATTTGATAGCTGTACCAATACCAGAAGAGTTCTTCTCATCAGGGGAGATAATTGAGTCCGTGATTCAAGTAGCTGTGAAGGAGGCAGAGTATGTGTACATATAGCTGGCATTCAGTTCTTGAATTTAATTATTATTTTTTGTCTTCAGAGATAATGGAAATGAGTGAGTGAGTGCGTGCTTGGGGTTTAACGTCGTACTTAACAATTTTTCAGTCATATGACGAGGAAGGAATCCTTAGAATGCCTGTAATGTGCCTCCTTGTTGAAGGACGGATTCCCACCATTCTTTTATTTAGTGCTGCTTCTCTGAGACGACTTACGGAAGGCAAGTAAGCCGCCCCACCCGAGCCATTATACTGATACGGATCAACCAGTCATTGCACTATCCCCTTCATGCTGAACGCCAAGCGAGGAAGCTACAACTTCCTCTTTTAAAGTCTTAGCTCTGACTCAACTGAGAAGAATTGACCCTGGATCTACCGTTGCCGAAGCGGCTTATGGAAATAGAAGACCATTGTAAAGTGAGCTCATGAATATTATTTGTTGATGGAAATTTTAACGGGTGAATAAAACCGCCACATTTTGACAGGCACATTATGGCAAGGGAAAGTCACCAGCCCCGATAGCCCAATTGGTAGAGCATCCGCTTCGGGAGCGGTAGATCCAGGATCAATCCTGGGTCGAGTCACACCAAAGACCTTAAAAGAGGGTTGTAACTTGACATTCAGCATGAAAGGGATAGTGCAATGTCTGGATGACCTGTATCAGTATAATGGCTCAGGCAGTGCGGTTTACTTGCCTTCGGTAAGTCGTTTCAATAAAGCAGTACTAGATAAAAGAGCGGTGGAAATCCGTCCTGTGACAAGGAGGCACATTACAGGCACTCTAAGGATTCCTTCGTCATATGACTGAAAAATTGTTAAATACAACGTTAAACCCCAATTACTCACTCACTCACTCACTCAAGGGAAAGTCTAACAAACAATTGCTGGATTTGAGCTCTCATCCTCTTTTGATAAAACGAAGTGGTGTGAACTTGCTGCCTAAGGCCCATCTTAACCATTTTATGTCATTTTCTCAGCCTTAGTAAGTATTGACAGCATTATTTTTTTTTAATTCTACATTTTCAATTGGCAGGTGCCGACTGAAAGAAATTGTTGGTTGTTGTTGTGTTGAAATTAAATGCATTGACAATGAAGCAGGATATGGCATAAATAAAAACCCACTAAAAATTATGAGGCAGTAAAATTTGTTGCCAAAAACAAGCCATTGCCAATGAATTTTGGTGAGCATTTTAAATGCAGTGGTGAATGCTCTTAATTTTCTTTCCTTTTCTGTGATTCTCAGCACAGAATTAGACTAAGAGCTCTAAGAAAAAAAAATGGCTCTAGTTAGACTTGAACTCACAACTTGTCCATGACAGGCAGCTGGCTGAATTTGTATTATATGGCAAACTTTTTTGTTTGAAACTGGAAGTTTGTCCAAAAACAAGGACATTTATGTTACCTTCCTGATCCTTAAAGAAAGTTCTCTGTGCAATTTTTTAATGATATTAGTACACATAATTACCAAATTTTACTTTCATTTTGTTCTTTTTTCTTTCAGGTACTGTATATAATTATCACTTCAAAATATTTCTCTTAAATTTTGCTTTCAGCTGTTAACATGTCACATGGTAATGTTTGTTCTTAGGGATAAGAGAATCCAGGGGAAGGAAGTAACCCCGTACATTCTACAGCGGGTCAACGAGTTGACTGGCGGCGAATCACTGAAAGCCAGTATCCTTTATGTGGTAACGCTATTAACTGAAGTCTACCATATCCCATAGTACACCGTACAATGGGTCAGCTTTATCCCTGACTAAAATCTCCATGACACTTACGGCTGGAAACCCACAGGCAGTAAGTTCATCCACTTTCTGACTGGTAGGAATATTATACCAACAGTTTAATAGCCTTGTAACATTTTGGACGAACTGGTTGATCAGCTCTTGATCAGTTGTTACTTTTACTTCGAGTCAGTTGACAACGCAAAAGACGCAGTGACTTTCCACTGCCAGTCGGCTCACTTACAACCATTAATACATTTATGCTCTTGATTGTGTTGTTTGAAAGTCCATAGTTTAGCAAATGATTTTTTTGTTTTGTTTTCACGAACATTTATCAAGTACATGTGGAAATGATTGCCGATGTCTACATTTGTGGTTAGAATTAATGCTTCAAGTTTTGTGTTTCAATCAAAATGGGTGATTTGCAAAGTTTCTTTGACAAAGAATTTTTCAGACGTAGCACTTGTGAAGAATAATGCTACCGTAGGATGTCACATCGCCATGGAGCTCAGCAAACTGAAGAAACAAGACAGCAACGGACCAATGAAATTGCCTGCCACGTCATGTGACTCGTCTTCACGACAACCTCACAGGACTGGTTCTTCAGGAAAACAACGTGGAAGATCTCAAACTAAGGATGGGAAAGGATCAGGGAGGCCAGTGAGTTGAATGATTTGATTCATTTATTTGATTATTTTTCAACAATCAAAAAAAAATTGCTTTTTGTTTTTTTTACACAGTAGTTAAGAATATTTCACTTATTCAATAGCGGTCAGCATTATAGTGGGAGGAAAAATTCGGGGAAACCAACTACCATCTGCAGGTTGCTGGCAGACCTTCCCACATACGGTAGATTGAATGCATGAATGTGTGAATGAAAAGCGTTTTATGCGACATTGGCAATATTTCAGCCATGCTGGTTTGAATCAGGAAACAGTCCTGGTTTTCGACATGTGACAACAAATATTCCAACAAAAATACATGTAAGTAAAATAATGTTTTAAAAACTAACCAAAGACCGAAAAACAAACAGTTTGTTTCACTTCAACATCCAGACTATTGTAAATCTTCCACCCTTTCTTATGTTTGTTAGGTGTTAATTCAAGCATAATCTGAAGGCATTATTGTGTGCAGACTGATAAAATTACACTTTTTATGAAGCCCTGAAATTGGCCAAACCAACCAATGTAGTTTTATCTCCAAAATCAAGTTAAAAATGTGCAGAAATTACACTGAAAATTGCAAAAACATTGAGGAATTAGGATCAGTGTAGTTTGTATATAATGTCCTTACATGTTGAAAAATGTCTTATTAAATAAAACTACAGTATTGCAGCAATGCTGGCAGTAGAAGAAACACACTTGAATGTTATGCTTCTCTGGAAGGCAATATTCTAGAGGATTGAGGCCCTATTTGTTTTTACCCTGTGGATCAGGGTCCGTTGAGAAAAGATTTCTGCTCTTTCATGGTATTACTTTAAGTACGGCAAGCTAGGCTCTTTGCTGTGATGATATCCTCAGAGCTCTGTTCTGCTTCATGGGAAGGTCTGTCAGCAACCTGCGGATGGTAGTGGGTTTCCCCCGGGCTCTGCCCGGTTTCCCCCCGCCATTATGCTCGCCTCGTCGTATAAGTGAAATATTCTTGAGTACGGCGTAAAACACCAATCAAATAAATAAATAAATTTGTCCTGTTTCTTTCTACACCCATTAAGAGACCCATCAAGAAATGAATTTTAGATCATGTAGAGCTTTTTATCTTTGTCGGGTGTGTATGGTTGTATTTGTTTTGGTAGAATGATGTAATCGTCATTTCTCTCAGGTAGTAAGATGGTATGTTGCAGGTAATTGTGGGAGGCGTAGTGGTGGATTACCTGTCTAAAATTGGCGTGGATAATTTCAGGGTAAGATATTAAAATCAAGGGATTAGAACTCCACAAAGTCATTTTTCTGCAATATCTTAAATCAAAAATTTTTCTAAAAACCTGAAACTTCATCCAAAAAAAAAAATTATTTATTTATGAATGTGGAAGATCAAATTTTATGGATTTGCCTTAAAGATAACTGTGAATGACTCAGTATTCAAAAGTAAATCCAGTTTTCTCTATGCATAAAAATAGCTGCCATGGAATAAGTGAAGAATTCCACATTTTTTGGCCAATTTTCTGTGTTTATCAAGAATTACTCAAATTCATAACTCACAGTAAATTAATCTGGTTTTGTTTGTAATTTACATGTACAAATATTATACGAGTATTTCACCTAAAGTTTAGCATTTTTCACATTTTGCCTGACACTGATACTGATCAGAAAAACTTGTTGTGTTCGCCTCAAAAGTATTTTAAGGCCCTTCTTTGCTTTTGAAAGAGCATTGTTACGTACCAAACTTCAGGTGTTTCAAGTTAAGGACAGTAGCCAGAATGATATAAAACTTTGCCTATAAAGTGCATTTTTAGAGGCAAATAAATGTCACTAAAAACATTATTTTTGGCACTGAAACTTACAATTGCCCAGTAGAATATCATCCATGTTCCAAGCAGACCCCAGAACACCTTTCAAAATTAGCAAAACTCTCAGAGTCAAGAATATAGGCAAGTTAGTCATGGACGAAAATTTATGGTCATTTAGGGTAAGTTATTGAAACAATTTGGCAGATTTTACGTATTTAATAGATGTTGTATTAAACAGTATCAGTTTTGGACCGTGGTCTGATTGTTAAAGGCACTTTGCCTTTTAAAGTTGACAACTTTATTGTCCTAATGGTTGTCGACCTCAAAGTCAGGAGACCTGGGACAAAACATTTGTGGGGTTATACCAAAGACTTAATAAAATGGTACTTTTTGCTGCCTCGCTTAATGGTCAGCACTGAGAGGCTTGTTTTTAGTATAATGTGACTGGGTGAGGTGTCATGTCTGGTGTCCTCAGCCTAATACTTAAGTGGCGACAAGAGTTTGACGGCATGGAATCGCTGTGCCAAAGGAGGACACAGTATATGTACACAATCCTCCTTGTAATATGACTGAAAAAATTGTTAATTGCGATGTTAAACCCCAAGCATTCCTTCATTCATTCAGTTGCTAGTACAGGTGCAGGTTCAAACCTACCCTTGGGTAGTGAATTTGTAGATTTGTTTGTGTTGCCCTGGTGACAATAAGCGGCTGACGGAGCTCGTGTGGGTGCTTGCACAATCTGATGTTGGCTGAAGGGCACCTGTCTTCCACCAACATGGCGTGCATATCTACGTAACATGTGGGAAAGTTCATCAGTGGCTTGCCACATCGTGATGGTTTGCCCCCGGGTACAAGTACTTTCCTCCACCCATAAAACTAACTGTCATTGTTTAAGTGAAAAATTCGTTGAGCATGACATAATACCGTGCAGTCTGCACTGTTGTTTTAGAGTTTTTTTGTGTGTGTGTTCTGCAGCTAGATGGCGCCACCTACCCAGGTGAGGTGCACCAATCACTTGGAGGAGTGGGTCGTAACCTTGCCGACTGCTTGGCTCGCCTTGGCAACAACCCCTTGTTCATTTCTGTTGTCAGTGATGATGCTCACGCAGAGGTGTTCTTCTCCCAGTGTAATCACATGGTAATGCCTCTGTGAAGGAGATTTTTGATGAATAAGGATTCCTAATTATGAGATACATTTTTTGGGTTATCAACTTATAATTGCATATGTTTTTCTCTTGGCTCTTGGCAAAGTGGGAACAAAAATATCCTGGTAGATATACACTTTCTGTATTTGTACGTTTAGTTGTTTAAGAAAAGAAAAAAAGTTGTAAATGTATAATGGGAATCAGGCATTCTGAAGACCTTCTTGTAAATTTGACGTTTGTCTGTTTGGCTATGTGTAAGTTTGTCTCTTCTTCTTTAGGACATGTCAGGTGTTCGCATCCTTATAGGGGAGAAAACTCCTACCTACTCTGGCATACTACGGAGTTCTGGTCAGCTTGTTGTTGGTGTAGGGGACATGAATCTTCACCAGGAAGTTACTCCAGAGCTTGTGAGTTATTAATGTGGACCAACATTGAAGAGAATTCTGTAAATGCAATTTTTCATGCTGTTTTTTGTACAAGTAGAAAAATGTCTTTGTTACAAAGTTTTAGGAAGCTTCGTCGTAGTTGAGCTATTAATAAAACAAGTTTAACATTGAGCATTTTGTCAAAAACGATTGACGAAATGACATGCAGTGTAGCCATGACAACAATAGTTATGACTGTTGACATGCAGGCACCCTAATACATGCATATCTCATTTTGTATAGCCCTGAGCTAATTATTAACCACTCAGTTGGTTAGCGCACTAGCGCAGCATTATGACCCAGGAGCCTCTCACCAATGCAGTGGCTGTGAGTTCAAGTCCAGCTCATGCTGACTTCCTCTCCGACCATACGTGGGAAGGTCTGTCAGCAACCTGCGGATGGTCATGGGTTTCCTCCGGGCTCTGCCCAGTTTCCTCCCACCATAATGCTGGCCGCCGTCATATAAGTGAAATATTCTGGAATACGGTGTAAAACATCAATCAAATAAATCAACATTAGCCTATTAACTTCATCTGGGTAATATCTGTGGGTCCATTCATCTGTCTGCATTACCATGCATGCAAAGTATCTAAAATGTTTTCACTACACTCTCTTTTTGGTACCGGTGCAAGTGTAACGTATCGTCATGGGATCAGATTTTCAAACTGTTTGGGGGCCTCGTTGGCTGAGAAGGTTAGCACTCCAGCACAGGCGCAAGGACCCAGGAAACTGTTTGTGACATGAAAGAAAGACACTAGACTCGTGCATCGAAAATTGTACTTCATTAACTGAAATAGACTATAATGCCAACATGGAATAATAGCTGAACTACAAGAGAAAACAGGTTTCTTGAATTTAATATGTTCAAAATAGGCCTATTCAAAAATGTCAGTGATAGTTATCTCCCTTTAGCCAAGCTACTCTTGGGTGAAAACCAGTCGCCAGCATGTGATCATTTCTTATAGATTTCTCAGTTTGAAGAAGAGATTTCTGCCTCTCCTATTGTTTGTGTTGATGGAAATGTGACACCTGAAGCCATCAGTTACCTGTGCGATATGTGCTCTCATCATAAAGTCCCAGGTAAGCAAAGTAGCTGTCCTCTCCAGTGGTATGTGGGAAGGTCTGTCAGCAACCTGCTGATGGTCATGGGTTTCCCCCGTGCTGTGCCTGGTTTTCTCTCTAATACTGGCTGCCTTCATACAAGTGAAATATTCTTTAGTATGGACCTTGTAATAAACGTTGTTGAGCACATTTTATATTTGGTGTTTTCTGGCTTCCACTGTCAAATAGGGCGATTTCGTACAGGTTTGAGACTTAAGAATAATAAAATACAATTATCAATAAGACAGAACAAAATCTTGATTAAAATCATTTTCTTAATGCAGCGTAATGACCCAGAAGCCTCTCACCAGTACAGTCGCTGTGAGTTCTAGTCCAGTTCATGCTGGTTTCCTCCCTGGCCTTACCTGGGAAGGTCTGCCAGCAACCTGTGGATGGTCATGGGTTTTCTTTGGCTCTGCCCGGTTTCCTTCCACCATAATGCTGGTTGCCGTGGTATAAGTGAAATATTCCTGAGTACGTCGTAAAACACCAATCAAATAAATAAATGTAAAGTTCTAAATAAGACACTGTTTAAAATAATGCCTAATTCTAATCGTTCGATTTATTTCAGTGTGTTTTGAGCCGACGGACATCCACAAAGCTGGCAAACCTTTCCTGACATCAGCGGGTGACAGGCTGACGTATACCTCCCCTAACCTGAGCGAGCTGCGACTGATGTATTCCTGTGTCACTGGCAAAAGCAGCCAAGTGTCCGGTAAGTTGTGCTTGAATGTTAAACATAGTGTGTTTTACTTACATTTGTCGTGGAGTATGGTTTGAGTTTCCAATCATACTCTTTTTGTTTATATTACATGAGGCAGTTCAGAACCATTGGAACAAGGAATATCTACCCTTATTCCTAAACCTTTTTAGCATATGAAGGAGCAACTTTTAGGGCAATTTATGCACATTTTTAGTTTGATTTTGGAGACAAAACTACATTGGTTGGATTGGCCAATTTGATGGCTTCACGAAAAGTACAATTTTATCAATCTACACAAAGTAATGGTGTCAGAATATCTTGAATTAATACCTTGCTAACAGGCGAAAAGGTTGAAGAATTACAGTGTCATAATGCTGGTTGTTGTCACATTGGAGAAACATTCTTGTGTACGGCATAACTCACCAGTCAAATAGATTAATGAATGAAGTATATCAAGACAGTTAATATCTCTTTTTAAGTGGTATTAATCTCCAATAGAGCAAGGTGCCAGGTGAATTTTTAAAAATATTATATAGTGCCAATTATAAATGAATTATTTCGAGGAAAATACAATAAAATAGAAAGTGGCAAGTGAAAACATGAAAACTGAAAACCGTTGCAATGAATTTTGGATTAGAATATTGAATGACAAGCAGTTTATTTTCTTTTTTAGATTCCCGAAGCTTACATGCCAAAATGACTGAGGCGGCCATGTTGTGTGAAGAACTCACATGGCGAGTGCCAGTTGTCATGGTAACACTGGGCAAAGATGGCGTCCTCCTCTGTCACCGTCTGCAAGATGATGAATATCCACCTACTGCCGGAAACATTCCAAAGGTGAATTATCTATAGTTCAGTGTGGGATAGTTAATTGAGTACCCAAATTCTTCGACCTTTTCATCCACTGTGACCATTATTTTGAAACACTTTGAGAGAAATATGGGGTGTAATGAAAATACTCTGCACACTTTTATGAGGTTGGCATCTTTAGTGACAGAAACAAATCGTTTTTGCTGTCATTTTCAAAGTAATTCCATGCATAAATTCCATTGAAGAAAGCGCTTTAGGGGTCGAAAAGGTTGAAGATTTACAGTAAGCTGTTATTTTCAGCCAATTTAAACAATAAGAAAGTTGGAATGTTAGTGATCATAAAATATGTAAATGAAGCTCATTTCATGATGACACCAAATCACGAGTGAATGTTCATCTCAGCATTTGGTATGGATCTCCCTTTTTGGGGGGCTTATATTATTAGTGTGGTGAAGGAAGATAAAAATTTTGTTCATTAATTCCCTTCCCATAAATCAGAGCAAAATGTGATATCTGACTGAAAAAGTTCAGTGGCCTAATGGTTAGAGTGTCCGCCTCAGACTCGGGTCGCCAGAGTATGGTTGAAATATTGCCGATGTTGCGTTAAGCCATAATCATTCATTCAAAATCGGGTGACCTGGGCTTAAACTCAGGTCCGATCATACCAGTGACTTGAAAAAATGCTACTTTTTGCTGCCTCGCTTGGCGCTCAGAACTGATAAGTTTGAGCAAGGAAACATGACTGGTTGGCCGGTGTCAGTGTAATGTGACTGGGTTTGGGGTAATGTCTGGTGTCTTTGGCATGATACTTCATTGGTGGCTGCACTTTGGCGGCATGGACTCGCCCTGCCACAGGAAGGCACAGGATGTGTACACTGACCTAATGACTCCTCGTTGTCAAATGACTCCTCGTCGTCAAATGACTGAAAAATTATTAAGTACGACATTAAACCCCAAGCCTACATTTACGTATAAATTTCTGCTCAGTTTATGGACGTGCACCTTATGTGGGAAAGTCTGGCAGCAACCTACAGATCATGGGTCGTGGGTTTCCCCCGGTTTCCTCCCACCATAATTCTGGCCACTGTTATATAAGTGAAATATTCTTGTTTATGTATTAAATAAATATTGACGTACTCATGCATTCTTTACTGCCAAACCTTACAGGCATATAAATAAAGTTCTGTGAGACTTCATTTAAGCCAAGTGCACTGTGACAGGTGAGGTGTCCTGTATGGTGTCTTTGGTGTGGTGTTTTAGTGAGGCAGCAGTTTAAGTATGTCTGCCTGATACAAGCAATACTGCCATGATGTGATAAAAATAATGTTAAACTCAGTGTTAAACCCAAAAAACAAAGTAAATGGCATGCCTAAATGTAAATAAAATAGAGCATCATTAATCAGCAATTAAAGAAATCAGTTGATCATTTAATACAAGTTAGGCCTAAAATGTGGTCAGCAGTTGAAGAATAACATGTAGAGGTACAGGGTACTGTCTTACGGTTGAAGAAATTATCACTGACGATCTTAACTCATGTGTATCTCTATGATGGAACACTGTACTGGAGGCTGTCCCATATTACAGATATCCGACAAGATGAACGCCATGCATGTCCCAGCATGCAGCATAAAGGAAGAAGAGATCGTGTCTGTCTCCGGAGCTGGAGACTGGTAAGTCTTCAACAGATTACTGTTTTAGAAGATTTTTCGTCAGTGTGTAAGTTAACCCATTTTTAGCTTGCCTTACAAAGAAAGGAGAGGTGTTGATTTATTTATTTGATTGGTGTTTTACGCCCTAGTCAAGAATATTTCACTTATACGACGGCAGCCAGCATTATGATGGGAGCAAACGGGGCAGAGCCCAGGGGAAACCCACGACCATCTGCAGGTTGCTGGCAGACCTTCCCACTTACGGCCGGAGAGGAAGCCAGCATGAGCTGAACTTGAACTCACTGCGACCGCATTGGTGAGAGGCTTCTCGGTCATTACGCTGTGCTAGTGCGCTAACCAACTGATCCACAGAAGCCCCGAGAGGTACCGTGAGAGGGGGATCAGATGCTGGCGGTGTCCAGTTTGGTTAAAGTTTTTGGCCAATCATAGGGTTGAAGTGGCCACCCATAGTGCTCAGATAGCGATTTGCTATATCAGACACCAAGAAAGTTCTTTTACCTCATAGCTCAACATTCCTTGGGGTATTCACATTGTTGCAGTTGCCACCCATAGTACATGGATTGCCAAATGCATATGAAAGACCTCTGAGGTAAATTTGTGCACAAACTCCCCACAGTGCTCTTTGCCTCTGCAATGATTTACATCTCAATAACATACGAAGTCAGTCATACGATACGATAATCAGTCATAGTTGTGAGAGTCTAATAATTTTGGCCTTTCTTGTTGATTTAATGGCAAAATCTTCGCACTGTCGAATTAGAGAACAATATCTGTGTTTGACAGTGTCAATCATTCTACGTTAATTTTGGGGTTTAGAGGTCAGTGTTTGAACATATGGCATGACCTGAAGGTTGTGCAGTTTTACGAACTGCACAATCTGAACAGTTTTATGAACTGCACAGTCTGAACAGTTTTATGAACTGCACAGTCTGAACTGTTTTATGAACTGCACAGTCTGAACCGTTTTACGAACTGCACAATCTGAACAGTTTTATGAACTGCACAGTCTGAACAGTTTTATGAACTGCACAATCTGAACAGTTTTATGAACTGCACAATCTGAACTGTTTTATGAACTGCACAGTCTGGCAAGCTACCTGTATTCTCTGAATGCCTTGTGCCTGATTCCGAGAGCTTCCTTGATTTTACAAAGATGTTATGAGCGTTTTTGGAAGCTTTGACAATATCCTACTGGGCAAAAGTTCAGCAGCTTAAGTGCTTATTTGATTTATTGATTTTTGATTGGTGTTTTACACAGTACTCAAGAATATTTCGCTTCTACATTTACGACGGCGTCCAGCGTTACGGTGGGAGGAAACAGGGCAGGGCTCTGGCAGGGAACCCACAACCATCCGCAGGTTGCTGGCAGATTCAGCTGATGTAATATCTTCCTTCCTTGGCTATATGTCTTACTAAGGCAGTGATTATATGTTTATTTATTTAATTGGTGTTTTACGCCGTGATCATATTATTTCACTTATGCAGGGAAATTACCATCTGCCGTTTGCTGGCAGACTTTCCCATGTGCAACTGCTGGGAAGGAGCGGTGGTTAACTCTGGACACTCCAGTTCCTGCCACCATTAAAGATTTGGTGAATAACCTAAAATTTTGCCGCAAAAAGTGCGTGTGTAGAGGGAAATAAATGTCATAAAATACCTATATTCGTGCTGGAACTTTCAGCTCAGCATAATTTCCAGCCATATTTTTCCAGCTATATATCATTGTACCCTCCAAATAAACCTCAGAACATTTTTCCAAAGAATGCATGAATTCTTGAAATGTTATTTTTTTTTCTGTGAACTGTTTCATTATTTACCTTGTGTTTACATTCCAAATAATTATTAAACTTTGGTTTTGATTTTTGATTTTGATTTTTGATTTTTTTTGTCTTGCATAGTTTGGTGTCTGCAACAATCTCAGCGATTCTAAAAGGTCATGACCTCCAGAGAAGTGTGAGAGCCGGAATGCTGGCCGCGATGTTGTCGCTACGATCGTACGATCCTGTACCAAAGGCCATATCATCTTGTCAACTGACAGAAGATCTCATACAAAATGGAACTTCTTAATCGTCAGTGTTTAAGTATTAGTGCCATTTGACACATTCTTCTTCTCAGGGAATTCCACGTACATAAATCATGACAAGGTTAAATGCGAAATGCAACATTTGTTGTACAGCATTTGTATTTTTTGAAACAATACACCAGATATTATTGAAAACATTTTTAATACCCATACCATGAACTAAAGTAAAAGAAATATGAAGCAAGGTTCTTCCTACACACAACTGAAAACCATGTGTAAAAATACTTTCATTTTCTTTTTTCAGAATTTTTTGAGACTTTTGAAAAGCATTCAAATATTTGAATTATATGGTAGGCTTTATGGGCCATACTGATGGTATCTAGGAACTCTGACTCCACATCACCTCTATGGTAGGCTTTATGGGCCATACTGATGGTATCTAGGAACTCTGACTCCACATCACCTCTGTGGTAGGCTTTATGGGCCATACTGATGGTATCTAGGAACTCTGACTCCACATCACCTTCTTTTTCTGTGATGATTTGGAAACATTATTTCAGTAATCTTTCACTCATGGCTAAAGAGAGTTATCCCAACATTCAGTGTCATGATTTTGATAAACTTTTTCTGCTCTCAGAGTTCCTAAACTCTGATAGTATGGTCCATAAAGCCCACATTAGAAGTCAAATGTTTGAATTCCTTTAAACTGTCTTTTACAAAGATCTTAAAATGTAGATGAAAAAATATTTGTGAATAGTTTTAAGTGGTCTATTTAGTGATGCCAACTTCCGATTTTTAGAGGTGTATTTCTTTAACATCTCACAGCAGCTGCTTGCTTTATACTAATATATGTGATGTGGTGTCCACTAAAAGTTGTTACTC
Organism: Liolophura sinensis; assembly: GCF_032854445.1. Classification (NCBI taxonomy): domain Eukaryota; kingdom Metazoa; phylum Mollusca; class Polyplacophora; order Chitonida; family Chitonidae; genus Liolophura; species Liolophura sinensis. Next base: position 12,222,598 of record NC_088297.1, on the reverse strand, counting down.
CACTGCTTGATTTTAATAACGATGTCAGGAATCTTGTATCACCGTTTTGTGTGTGAGAAACTTGAGAAGACTGGATTTATGGGTTTTCTCAGAGTTTATTTCTCACACCTATTTCAGATGGTACATATATGGTGCCTGCAAAGATTTTATGCCCATATGTACCTGTATTTTAAGAAGTTTTTGGTTGTTGAATCACATGCATAAGCTAATTAAGAATTCATCAAACTCCTTGCAACCTTTAACAATGTGGCCCTAGGCAACAAGGCATCTTTTTGTACTTTATTGTAGTATGTTACACTTGTTAGTACATTTGTACTCTTAGAACAATTGGATAGTACATGAGCACTGTAGACATGGCAGAGAGCGTTCTTACTGCCATTCAGTTCGTCCAGCCTAACAAATCTTAAAAACAAATCCATAAAATAGCACTAGGTAGTAAAAAGGCATTATCGTTACCTTATTTTTTTAATCGACGATGTAGATTGAAATTATTGGTGATTTATGATAATGTTCAAGCTAGGATGCAATATTGTACCTTAGGTTCAGTGTACACTGTAGAACAGACAGTCAAGATAGTTTCTTTGCACTTTTGGACATAATATCAAAAATAATCTTATCTGTCTACTTACAAGTGTGAATAAATGGAAAGTATGAAAAAGGAAGATTTATGAAAAACTGAATGAAAAATAAGATGGTATCTGTATGGAATGTGTTTGTTAAGTATTGAGAAATTACGATTAAACATAGGGCAAGTGAATTATAAAAAAATGAAGTATAACAGTTTCATTATTGATTTAAACACTTCCATATTGATTTAAACACTTCCATATTGATTTAAAATTCAGTGTATAAAATAAAAATCAAGGGAGACCAGGTTTTGACTATGGATAAATTTTCTGTTTATTTATGTGTAGGAAAGCTCTTTTTTTTTTTTCAAACAAGGCTTCTGGTCGTTTGATATTATTATGGACCCTACTTTACATTATTCCGTTTATGACTCCCCAAATTCATAGGAGTCCAATTTAGACACCATCAGCAGGCTGCTAAATTCCCAAAACTGCAATTCAGACTTAAGTTGTGACATACAGATGTAGTAATTAGTTCTTCAGTATGGGATCAGTGATTGGCCAATTTGTGATTGTATCCATGGTAACCAGCAAATAAAGGAATGATGCAATACCATAAATCCTCAACAGATTCGACCACAGACCGAGTGGAAGTTTTGGCGTATTAGAAAAATGGTATCTGATCTGCACAAGTTATATTATAATGTCTGTGAAGCTCACATGTGTACTTAATTGAAAAAAGCATTTTAGTTTTCAAAATTCTTCCAACATTCTACTTTTCTGATCGAATTTGGTAAATATTTAGGGGATGAAGTTTGTGGGTAACTCAGGTACTGTAACATAGAAATCATGTTTTTTTTTTGTTTCTGTTGTCAGAATATTAAAAATTACTATATGTTTATTTTTAAAGATTTTTAGGAATTATGACTTCAATGTACATGTACATGTAAGTCTGGGTTAAAGCTCTTTTTTTATTTAACTGATTATATGTGATAACACTTTGCCACAATATTGATCACCAGCATTGCCACCCCTTCTTCCTAGAAAAGTTACAAAAGTTCCCTCCAGCACCTACTTTGAATATTCTTACTATTTAAATCAATAGTAATTGTGGTATAATAACTTTCTGTTCAGCTGCCTACTTTTGAACTCTGACCTCCTCCAATCCTAAAGGAAAACCCTGATGATCAGTTTGTGCATTTTACTGTTCATTGCTGATTATTTATGATCATGAACCAGTATTCACGACCATGTATATCCGGGCACTTGACTCACATGAGGCTATGAACATGAACCAGTGTTCGCAGCCATGTATGTCCATGCACTTGACTCACATGAGGCTATGAACATGAACCAGTGTTCACGACCATGTATATCCGTGCACTTGACTCACATGAGGCTATGAACATGAACCAGTGTTCACGACCATGTATATCCGTGCACTTGACTCACATGAGGCTATGAACATGAACCAGTGTTCACGACCATGTATATCCGTGCACTTGACACACATGAGGCTATGAACATGAACCAGTATTCACGACCATGGATATCCGGGCACTTGACTCACATGAGGTTATGATCATGAACCTGTATTCCCGACCATGCATATCCGTGCACTTGACTCGCATGAGGCTATGAACATGAACCAGTATTCACGACCATGCATATCCGGGAACTTGGCTCGCTTGAGGCTATGAACATGAACCAGTGTTCACGACCATGTATATCTGGGCACTTGACTCCTATGAGGCTATGAACATGAACCAGTATTCACGACCATGTATATCCGTGCACTTGACACACATGAGGCTATGAACATGAACCAGTATTCACGACCATGGATATCCGGGCACTTGACTCACATGAGGTTATGATCATGAACCTGTATTCCTGACCATGCATATCCGGGCACTTGACTCGCATGAGGCTATGAACATGAACCAGTATTCGCGACCATGCATATCCGGGCATTTGGCTCACATGAAGCTATGAACATGAACCAGTATTCACGACCATGCATATCTGGGCATTTGACACGCATGAAGCCGCAGCAAGCAGACAAGGTGAGAGATAGCACGGGAAAGTATAGGGAAATAAAAATTTGGCGATATTTCTGAGAACTACAGCAGATAATCACTGGAAATTATAGTATGGTAGGTTAAGACAACAAAAAATCTACACAGCATATGTATATGGCAAAAGTCAACAAAGCCTGCTTTTGGTCATGGGACCATGAAACTGAGTTTTGTATAAGTTCTGGTTGACTTAAACAATGTTTACTCAACTGTGTCGGCACAGGTAAAGCGTAGTGGCATAATTAAAATGGCAAATGTCAAGATGTTCGGGTCTCAGGATTTTTGTAATGTTTAAATGAATTGAATGGATGTGTATACATACATAATTATATTTTGGTAAATGACAAAAATGTATATGTACATGATAATTGTGTTTTTCTGGTGCAATTATTCACTGGTGCTATAGAGGCTGACAATTAAGTCACCTGGAGATTTTATGTTTTTTTGTGATTTATGTGATGTCACAGTGGGATGAAGATGGATCTCAGAAATGGAAATGATTACTTCGTAAATTACTGTGTACGATGTACATTATACCATGTAGATAAGTAATAATTGTTAGGTTTGTGTGTTTTTTATCTGAAATGTTCAGGATAGTTATGATACATATTTCTTCACTGGTGCTGTAGATACTCAGAAATGTCATGCAAAGTTTTAGGTAATGTGGCAATTTTACCATTCAGGTGGAATAACCAAAAAAGTTTTTCTGTGTGCATTTTTTGTGTGCTGCAGTGCACCCTCGAATTTTTTTTTTTTTCCAATTTAAGATCTGGTTTTGTCATAGGTGATCTAAATTACTCACTGAAAGAAAATGATCATTTTGATATTTCATGTATGTATAATTCCTTGTATGTAAATGTCAGTGGTAATAGTTAAGTTTTCATCTTGATTTTATCAAAAAATGTCCATTGGTTGACTCAGGGCCATGTCAGGAAAAAAGAAAAAAAAATTATCATTTGAGGCTTCCCTAAGGTGCCATTGCGACTGTGTAAAGACATATTTTTATCAAATGCACATCAAAATGATGCTCTCTGAGAGATTTTGAAACTGTGAAAGAAAGAAATTTGCGTGAAAAACTTTTATATTGGTAAACTATCATGCATGTATTTTAATTTAAATTAATTCTCCAATTATTTAGTTTTAATACAGCTTGATTATTAGTTTGGTGACTGAAATGTTTTCTGAATGTGCCCTCTGACGGTTTCCACACTAAGCTTTTCAGTTTTGTCATTTTGTCTTGTACAGTTGGACAGTGACTCTCTCACCAATGAGGTCGCTGTGAGTTCTAGTCCAGCTCAAGGTGTGTGAGTTCTAGTCCAGCTCAAGGTGGCTTCCTCTCCAGGAGTCCGTGGGAAGGTCTTCCAGCAACCTGCGGATGGTTATAGGTTTCCCCTGGGCAGAGAGCCCAGTTTTCTCCCATCATAATGCTGACCATTGTCGTATAAGTGAAATATTCTTGAGTACGGCGTAAAACACCAATCAAATAAATAAATAAATAACTGTACTCATTCTAACAGGACAACGGTGTTGATGTGTAATCAGGTGTCCAAATAACAGCATCGCTTTGGATTTATATAAACATGTAAGATATGTGTAAATCACAACTTGCTAGGTGGAAAACTGTATATTATGTCCCAGGGAATGCATAGCTTTTAAGTTGACTCGAAAAATGGCAAATATTGATATATATTTTTTATGGCATAATTCTATGACACTGCAGGAGAATTGTATAAATTGTTTAAAATTATTTTACCGATGTGAATTCAATGCACTTGAAAATCATTTGTATAAAGTGTGTTTTATCTTACATGTACCATATTAAAACTATGCATAATTTTACTTAATTTTTTTCTTTGAAATTGTGTCATACATTAATTAGTGGGGTATTTTTAACTCTCACTAATAGCTCTTTGAGTCATTAAATACTTTCACGGCAAATGTTTGATGGTTTTGATGTTTTGATGTCCTATCTCTCTTATAATGGGCCATTTGCATAACAAGGGGCCTTAGTGCAAGAGGACATCAACTTTGTGCAGGAATTTTTTGTGAATTTGCAAAACATTGGCCACACGATTCATGAATATTCATCTGCCAAATTTTCAAGTTGTAGATTAGTGTTGATTATGCTCAGACCACTTGAAATCAGTATATGCATTTCACACAGGTGTCCCATTGTGCCACATCAACCAGGTGTGACCCAAAGACAGATTTAACACCCTCTCCAGATCAGAATGCCTGAGGTGCATGATTTGCCATGAGAGAATTGTTTAGTGCCTTAACATTTAAACTCTTTCCATACTCCGTTGGCAAAGGCGAAAAAAAAAGTCTTGGACAATGTTTATTGTATAATAACATAAGTACTGATTGATCATTAGGATTTGTCCAGGGTATTGAGGCATATTACTGGTAGTTTTCTGTAAAAACGGCCCTGCCACATGCTTTCAGGTCACAGCCTCAAAAAGCGATATTCTGAGCACTGTGATTGGGTTGCTTGACGACCTCTGTCAGAATGAATTTTTTCAGGTAAGCAGTTTGCTAATGCTACAGTATGTTCAACAGTAATTTTTTCTGTTAAAACCATCTGTTCTTGTGCTCATTGTGTTAATGCCATGGAGACCCAGGACACAAGGTTACCTGTAGTTGTTTTGCTGTTGCGGTTTGTAAACATGTTGGGATGGTGCGGAAAATATCAAATTCAAACGTCTTGATTGCTCAACATTACATATATGAAATGATTTAAAATCTGATAACCAGTTTTATCTGTAAATAAATACGACTTATGGCTGGATCTTGCCACAAAGTAATTAAATGTATTGCAAAAAGATTGTATTGTTTATAAGAACTGGTCAGAATGTTCTGGTAACAATACAAAACCATGAATAATAAAAACCAACAAATTTGAAGATTTTTTTGTGTTTCTTTTTGCTTTTCTTTTATTGTGTAACCATTTTTTTTTTACACATTAATATACAAATTATATAATACATATATACACAACACAGCATAATAGATGATGGTAATATATACAGATATGGATTTGATGTAAATATACAAGGAGTTTCTCTGAAAGTCAGTGAAAGTGATTAGGGATAAATGTGCACTAGATTAAAATATATACAAAATACAGGCCTATGTGTCTATTTTAGTGTACTGGAATATCCCTAGCCACTGGCAAAAGTGGGTGGATTTGTGATCATAAATGAACAGTACATCTTCAATAAAAGGGCATTATCAAACAGATTTATATTGAACCCATTAAAAAGAAATGAAAATTCCATTTTGACCAAATATGAACAAACTTTACAGAGGAAAGCTGTCAAAGTTACAATCTTAACAGATATTTTAGTTTCAATGAATGAATCTAAGCTGACATTCATATGAAAATAATTTAACTTGCATAGAACACAGTACAATTTTTCCTGTACTAGTATATAAGTTGATTTATTTTATGAACTAAGAGTTGTTTTTTTTTTACTATAAAATAGGCTAACTGAAAACTGGTGTATGCAAATCAAGCCTCGGAATCCGAGAAAGCTAAAATGTCCATACTTTGATATACTTAAGAAAGATAACTTAAAATGATTCTTAAAAGATTGAACTTTATTGCAAGCACCAAATATGCAGTGAACGTGAACATTCACAACTACAAGTGAGGAATTACTGAAGATGGGTACATCTATTTACCAATTTTCTACAGGTTTAACAAAACAGGTATGTAAATTAACCACAATGAAAACCCATTCAGCATAACAACACACAACACGTATGTGTTTTGGCAAGAGCAATGAAATGTATTCCATAAATAATTTTCCTGAACAATTTGAGAAAATTAAGATCTAATCCTGTTTAAGGTAAAATTAAAAAAAGATGTAGTTTCTTCAAAAAAGGAGGACAAGCTGTGGTTAAAACAGTTTTCATCGTGTAAAATATGTGCAAGACCATGCACCAAAATCCTTGGAAAAAAGTTCTTGCGATAAAATCCTTTCCTATATTCTTATTTACATAAAATTGAACTTATTAATAAGACGTGGTAAAGCAAGCGCTTAAGATCATACTATCGATTGAACAGTTTTTTAAAAAATCCATTTTATTTGTTCTTAGTAACAGCATTAATAGCTGTCAAATAAATCCGACAGGTGAAACAAGAAATTAAATCAGACAGAGATGTGATGGTGTAACAAAATGATTGTTTTCACAATTTTTTGACATTAATTCTGCAAAATTTCAACAGTACACCATTTCTCCTGATTAGTCATCTCTTACAACAATGTTAGCTTTTTAGAAAATACCTACAGGAGATTCACTTGAAACTGTAAGACATTACCTTTACAACAACACCATGATTAGTTGAGGTGACTGATCGAAAAAGATGGAGCATTGAAAAAGAGGAATTTCTAATGGCCTGATGCTATGTCTTTTGGATATGCAACAGTTCAAGGTCAAACTTTTTTGGACATTGGTCATTTGTGAATTCAAACATTCACTTCTCTATTTTTTTTCTTTTTTTTGTTGTTGTTAAATTGTGTACTCAGGAATATTTCACTCCTAAAACGGCCGTTGGAATAATTTATGGCAAGGGGATACCATGACCCTGTTCCAGAGAGCAATCATTATTTAGGCTGGTCGTAACTACCATCGCAACATATGCCCAAAATATGTGTTATTCGCCGTAGTTACGATCAACATAGTATACAGTTTAATACTTAATACACGACACTGATTGGACGAATAAACTACTGATGTAATAATATACATGCATGTACTAGATGAATGAATGAAATGGCTAAGCACCTATCAACAGACATACTGCATTTGTTCATTTATTTATTTATTTGATTGGTATTTTACGCCGTACTCAAGAATATTTCACTTATACGACGGCGGCCAGCATTATGGTGGGAGGAAACCGGGCAGAGCCTGAGGGAAACCCACGACCATCAGCAGGTTGCCGACAGACCTTCCCACTTAGGGCTGGAGAGGAAGCCAGCATCAGCTGGACTTGAATTCACAGCGACTGCAGACTCCTGGGTCATTCTGCTGTGCTAGCGCGCTAACTAACTGAGCCACTAACTAAACTGCATTTGACCTGAACTTTTCCCGAACAAAGTTCAAATGTCAAGGTGCTGAATTTGACACTTTTCCACTAGGATATCCTACCCTCTAAACAAACCTCTAAACACCTTCCTGAGATCAACAGAATTCTCAGAATCGGGCAAAATAAGTAATTAATTGGTCATAGAGGAAATTTTTATGCCAAATGCAGTAAGGCCACACCAACTAATATTTTTGTTTTACGGGCAGAATATATCTTTTTCCCATGTCGTCAAAGGGCATGAAAATAAAACCAGACGTTAAAAATCATCTAATTTGTGAGAAATGTGAACTGTCCCAGATACTTTTCCAATTGAAGATCGACAAGCTTTGAAAAAAAACCAGGAAAGTCATCAAAATAATCAAATTATAAAGGTGAATTTTCAGTTTTATTCAATTTTTGGATTTTTTTAGTGTAAGCTCACCCATAAAACACAAAATAAAATTGGCGTTGCCTATCTCTGATAGTGAAAACATAGCTAATATCTGACAGTTGGCGTAAGTGTGGAGAGTTCCAGTGTGGGTTTGTAGTTAGGCTTGGTGGCTTTGAGAAGCGCTTTAACCTGCATGGATGCTAACAACAGGAACATGCCCCCAAAAATGCTGAACCCACCCCCTACCACGCAGAACATGTATGACCAGGAGAGGTGGTAGTACAGCGGTTCCTTGATCGCCCATTCCTTGCTGTCTGAGAAGTAACCAAACACGAGGACAGCTGCGGCACAGATGTAACCTGCCAAGACAGAGAATGGATGGATTGATTGATTGATTGATTGACTTGTTGATCGAAAATGTCATGTTGAAGAATTTTTCACTTTAACACACAATGGCAGTCAGTCCTGGATGGAGGAATGAATGAAGGATCGCTTGGGTTTAACATTGTATGCTGCAATTTTTCAGTCACATGATGACGAGGAGTAATAAGATGTGTGTACACATACTACGTCACTTTGGCGCCACTGTCATATCATGTCGAAGACACCAGACATGACACCCCAACCAGTCACGTTATATACTGGCAATGGGCCAACCATGCAGTCCTGTTTCCTTGCTCTAACCTCTCAGTGCTGGGTCATAAGATGTGTGTACATATACTACATCACTTTGGCGCCACTGTCATATCATGTCGAAGACACCAGACATGACACCCCAACCAGTCACGTTATATACTGGCACTGGGCCAACCATGCAGTCCTGTTTCCTTGCTCAAACCTCTCAGTGCTGGGCAACACGCGAGGCAACAAAAAGTACCATTTTTAAAATCTTTGCTATGACCCGATCTGAATTTTAATCCCTGGTCTCCCAACTTCGAGGAGGACCCTCTAACCATCAGGTCACCGAAGCAGTCCTCAAGTGAGCAGGAAGCTGGAGTGCCTACAGGGACTATGTACACCACTAATGACTGGTAAGGTTATATAAAGTATGACGTACATTGTTGCCCGGTACATTTGTAGAAAACATATCATTTTGAATGAATTTTAGGCTGCACAAATGGTCACATGAACGCTGTTGACCGCTTTAATGTTACCAAGGTTACGCAAGCAGTGACAGCGGGGGAATCTTCAAATTCCCTATCCAAGGCAGGGTTTGATTTATTTAGTGTTTTACACCGTACTCAAGAATATTTCACTCATACGACAGCGCCCAGCATTATGGTGGGAAGAAACTGGGCAGAACCCGGTGGAAACCCACGACCATCCGCAGGTTGCTGGCAGACCTTCCAACTTACGGCCGGAGAGGAAGCCAGCATGAGCTGGACTTGAACTCACAGCAACCATATTGGTGAGAGGCTCCTGGGTCATTACGCTGCACTAGTGCGCTAACCAACTAAGCCTAGAAGGCCTCTTGTTACTGTTACATTTACCCGTGAACATTGTGCGGACTTGCATGCCGTATTGGTGGAAGAGGAAGTGGTCTTCAATGTTTCAAAAACACAAAACACTCTTTACAACTGAGAGGGCCTCCGAACTCAAGGTGGTTAGCATGCCAGCATGGCGCAATAACCCAGGAGCCTCTCACCAATGTGGTCGTGGTGAGTTGAAGTCCAGCGCATGCTGGACTTATTCTCTTGCAGTATGTGGGAAGGTCTGCCAGCAACTTGTGGATGGTCATGGGTTCCTCCCACCGTAATACCGTCTGCCATCATATAAGAGTACGGCGTAAAATAAAAAAATAAATAAATAAATTCAGAAGACCTACTTACCCGATATTGACGAGATAAGGCCAAATATGAGGTAGAGTTTCCCCTCCTTGGCCGTGGGATAAGCATCACACATATTCAGACACAGGAACACCAAGGCCATCAGCGAGACGAATGCCGAACCTACCACGTCCACAGAGATGAGGGCTTGAGTGATGCGAAACCAGACTGTAACAGACCAATCAGAGGCCTTAAGCACATCTATGTTCATGACAGCACACAGGCCCAAATACAGCTCTTTCAAATTTGCATATGGTGACGAGGCAAGTTCAGGGCCGACTTTCACACAACTTCATAAATCAAATTTCGCTTTCTCAAGTGATGTCTGGATTATAACGCCATAAAGGTGGCCACAAAATTGACACGGAAAATTACTAATATTAAAAACTGATTTATGTAACTTGTGAAAGTGGGCAGAATTTGGTGTAACATATATAGAAAGTCCTATTTTTCTGAGAATTGAGCAGAAATTCATTCCTGAAGGTATAATTTTGTTAAAACTTTTCATTCCTAAACAAAGTGAATACTTTAAATTTTTGTTCACATTTTCAGAGCAGAATATGTTAGAATTTGCTGTGATCATAGGCTACCACAGATTAATCAAGAGACAGGCCACACTGATTTGATGCTTTCCCAGCTGTTGTGCAGTGCTCCCACTGTGCCTTACAACTTACAGGTTGATTTAATTGCCCCTGAATTTGACCTCCAAGAGGTTTTACTAATCCCACTCCCCACTCCCCCTACCCCCTACACCCACCCCACCCCCTCGCCCTCACCCTTCTCCAACTTGATTGTTAGTGTAGAAAGTTAAGAAAACAAAGGCAAAGCAGGGAAAGGTTTCTAAGTTGTCTATGTTAGGAAGCATGCAGGGAGCTAATGAACACTGTGTTACACAAAAACAGTCCGCCATTAATGTGACTATATGCAACCTCTCTCGTCATACACATTTGATGCAAAGAGCCAATATTTATTATTAAATAAATGAACTATTTGACCTTGTTTTCATTTTCTTTTCAGTTTTCTGTTCAACCATTAGATTGCACATTACTGTTCGAAAAACAGTAACCAAACTAAAAAAAGTCACATGTATGTACAACATAGACTCCTGGACTGTATATAGAAATTTATTAAATTAAAAGTTAATATTTAATACATTCATCATTTATCAACACTGAATTTCAAAATTTCAAAAACAGAAACTATTACTATTCCTAGTTATGATTTTAATCACATCACCATAAATTTCTTCTCTCTTGAGTTAGACGCAAAATACCAATCAAATAAGTCAAACAAATACATAAATTTCTTCAACATACACAATATTTATTTGATTTATTTGATTTATTTGATTGGTGTAATATGCCAATCAGTGGCCAGCATTATGCTGGGTGGAAATCGGGCATAACATACACAACACAACTTACGAATTACAACCTCACTATATATTACGTCTGTCTGTTTACGGCAGATTTTAGCAAGTTTATACTGCTAATCTCTTAATATATTTGTCTTAAATGTACCTATATACTGACCTGGGCATATTTCTGGCAGTATGGTATAAACTTCTCGATGGAACACCCATTTACATCCCGTGTACCGTTTGCCAAGTATGTCCATATCTTGATTACCTGGTCGTGAAGCTGTGTAGCCACTAAAACAGTACTGCCACATTCCCAAGTTTTCAATTTCAACAATTTCATCATCTCTGTTAAATGGTTCCAGCCAGTACGGCGTGGCAAATCCGACAAAAGACAAGATAAACCCAATCAAAGACAGGAGGAATCCCGTCAAAATATAACCTGCCTTGCGCGACGCCATTTTCGACTGGTAGCTTTTTCGATTTTTTTTTCTCCTATCACATCTAGAAAAAAGCGACACCTGGTGGACAGGTAAGGCGAAGAATGTCTTTCAGTCACACCTGGCGCAGGTGAGAGACCTGCATCCGGAGTTGTCTCCCCTTTCCCGGTATTGTCACCCGCCCGACAGCCATATGGGAACATAGAAATATTAAACACAGTAGTAAGTTATCAAAATAATTTCGCATAAAAAAGGTTTCTTTGTAGCATTCTGTTCTAAAATGATATATTTTCTATGTACATGGAATATTCATGTATGTCGAAATATTGGCCTACATTTGATTGCCCATGCAATGAAACATACGATGTGTGTTTCCCTCGGGCTCTGCCCGGTTAACCGTGTATCATAAAAACAGCTTCAAACGTAAGACCGATATTGCACACAAACCTTTTAAAAGTTTCATGAGAATCAAGGGTAAACTGGTATTTTAAAATAGTTGTACTAAACACAGACACGTATATATACTGACTGGGGTTGTGTCGTGGAGCGCATTCACCACTTCGCTGTCTCAACATAAGGTCTAAATTCAGTCCAGTTTTTCCTCTCGCCGCGCTCGACCAATCAATCGATAGGATTTCCCTATAGTACATATAGGGAAATATATTTCATATGTATCTAGGATCCCTATAGTCTATGAAAGTTCCATTTTTCGGTCATATGATTGAAAAATTGTTAAGTACGACGTTAAACCCCAAGCATTCACGTATTGTATTTTCGGTAGTTCTCAATCAATCGACATGATTTCTAATTCCCGGCAGTACTCATAGTCTATGAAAGTTCTCTTTTCTGTAGTACAATTTGTTGAGTTTGATATTTTGTTGCTCGAAAACGGTGGTGCGTGCTAAATAAGAAAGCCCATGGCTGACTCGGACGACACACAACATAGTGTCATTGCTTCACCTCGATGTAATGGTTGTGTAGCCCTCGTCAGTCATAGGCTATACTGGTATCACCGCTTTGCCTCAATGCAATGTTGTGTAGCCTTCGTCAGTCATGGGCTATACTTTATCACGGTTTCGCCTAGATCCAATGTTGTGTAGACCTCGACAATCATGGGCTATACTCTTATCTCGGCCTCTGCTCGTTGTGTAGCCGTCGACAACCATGGGCTGTACTTTTATCCCGGGTTCGTCTCGATGTAATGTTGCGTAGACCTCGTCAGTCACTGGCTATACTTGTATCTCGACTTCGCCTCGATGCAGTGTTGTGTAATTCTCGTCAATCATGGGCTAACCTATTCTTAGAATGCGATGAATCATGAACAATTTGGGTACCAAAATGGTACCTATCTTTTGTAATTACCATATTTGCTGATGTAACAACGTAATGGAGAAGACAGAGTGTCAACGACGTCATGCAGATCCACATCACATGGGATCTTTCTTGACATCTGGCGAATCTTTATATAGGTGACAGATGGTCATGAAGTCACACCCGCACAGGTGTTGGTTGTTTATAGACACCTATAAAGATATTTCACTGAACTGACTGTTGAATAGAGGGGCTTCCTGTGAGTTAATATAACACGAATATTCTATTAATTCAACATAAAGATTCTATTAGATTAACACGATATTATGTTGAATATGACAGAATATTGTGTTATAATAACAGATTACATTCTAGCATCACCCAGGCAACAGACTTTGTGTTAAAATTAAGAGATTAATTTTTTGAAGATGTTTTCACTTACACGACAGCGGCCTATCTTACAAATGGAAGAACCTCAGTACCGCGGGAGTAACCACCAAACTGGATAGGCAAAGTTACTGACGGATTTCCCTCTGCCGCTGGTCGTATTGGTTCAAGCAACGTTACCGGCCCGGATAGCACAGCTGGTAGAGCGTCCGCATCGGGAGCAGTAGATCTAGGATCAATCCTGGGTCGAGTCACACCTAGGACTTTGAAAGAGGAAGTTGTAACTTTCTTGCTTGGCGTTCAGCATGAAGGGGATAGTGCAACGACTGGTTGACCCGTAACAGTTTAATGGCTCGGGTGGGGCGGCTTACATGCCTTCGGTAAGTCGTCTCATTGAAGCAACGCAAGATAAAAGAATGGTGGAAATCCGTCTTGCAACAAGGAGGCACATTACATACATCATAAGGATTCCTTCATCGCCATATTATTAAAAAATTGTTGAGTACGACGTTAAACCCCAAGCACTCACTCAAGTAAAGTTGAGGGACCTCCGTGGCTCAGTTGGTTAGCGCGCTAGCGCAGCGTAATGACCCAGGAGTCTCTCACCAATGCGGTCGATGTGAGTTCAAGTCCAGCTCATGCTGGCTTCCTCTCCCGCCGTACGTGGAAAGATCTTGCAGCAACCTGCGGATGGTTGTGGGTTTTCTCCGGGTTCTGCCCGGTTTTCTTCCACCATAAGTGAAATATTCTTCATTATGACATGAAAACACCAATCAAATAAGTCAATCAAGTAAATTTGCATCCATCAAAGAGAATGCTTTATCAGCTCATATAATTCAGACGTACCGCATAGAGAGAAAAACAGCGACGACAGTGTGCATAATGGCTTAAGCAAAATTAGGTAAAAAGAATGCAGCAATGTTAATTGCAATTTATTAGAAGTCACTGGTCTAGAATTCCTCAAAATGCTGTGTTAAATGTCATCACATTTATGTCACCACATTTATGTCTTCAGATTTAACATACAATCACATTAAAATCAACATCAATACTGCCAACTACACCTATGCCGCAAAATGAAGACAATTTCCTGTTCTAGGATGCGACTGAACATGTGTCTGGTGTGGCCTTGCGATCGAACACGTGTCTAGTGTGGCCTTGTGATTGAACACGAGTCTGGTGTGGCCTTGCGATTGAACACGGGTCTGGTGTGGCCTTGCGATTGAACAGGTGTCCAGTGTGGCCTTGTGGTTGAACACGTGTCTGGTGTGGCCTTGCGATTGAACGCGAGTCTGGTGTGGCCTTGGATTGAACACGTGTCTAGTGTGGCCTTACGATTGAACACGTGTCTGGTGTGGCCTTGGATTGAACACGTGTCTAGTGTGGCCTTACGATTGAACACGTCTGGTGTGGCCTTGCGACTGAACACGTGTCTGGTGTGGCCTTGCGATTGAACACGTGTCCAGTGTGGCCTTGCGGTTGAACACGTGTCTGGTGTGGCCTTGCGATTGAACACGGGTCTGGTGTGGCCTTGCGATTGAACAGGTGTCCAGTGTGGCCTTGTGGTTGAACACGTGTCTGGTGTGGCCTTGCGATTGAACGCGAGTCTGGTGTGGCCTTGGATTGAACACGTGTCTAGTGTGGCCTTACGATTGAACACGTGTCTGGTGTGGCCTTGGATTGAACACGTGTCTAGTGTGGCCTTACGATTGAACACGTCTGGTGTGGCCTTGCGACTGAACACGTGTCTGGTGTGGCCTTGCGATTGAACACGTGTCCAGTGTGGCCTTGCGACTGAACACGTGTCTAGTGTGACCTTACGATTGAACACAAGTCTGGTGTGGCCTTGCAACTGAACACGTGTCTGGTGTGGCCTTACAATTGAACACGAGTCTGGTGTGGCCTTGCGATTGAACAGGTGTCCAGTGTGGCCTTGTGGTTGAACACGTGTCTGGTGTGGCCTTGCGACTGAACACGTGTCCAGTGTGGCCTTACAATTGAACACGAGTCTGGTGTGGCCTTGTGATTGAAAGCCAGAACTTTATAACCACTTGACCGCCTCGCCTACTCCCCCACACAAAATTGCCATTCACACACACAAGCTTTATCAGATACCCAACAAATTCAAGACGAAAGCATAGACATTTTCTCTTTGTATATTTTTTAAATTTATGTAACGCATTTCTACACTTATAATAATTATCTTTACATCTTTGCTTTGAATGTTAATACAGAGTTCATGCAAACATATATAAAACAGTACAAGATAGCAAAGCCATGTTACAATTCAGGATTAATAATACACAGCACGATTTAAAGTTATCGTAGTTGACAATTTCAGATTGATCGATGCACATATGTATAGCAATGGTTACACAGTATACAACATATGTATTTACAAACAACTAAAGGCATTTACGGACGAATGTGGAAACAACCCTATTGCCAGTCAAGCCTTGACCAATCAGCGTGGGTTTTCCTTGTTATTCCTTACATGATTGGTTGGCCAGACGGCGACAACATAGCCTTTAATTTGATTGGCTACATATATGTGCCACTGCAAGGAATCATCATTCTACAGAAAGTCATGATGCTTGCAATAATGAATAAATTAAAATTAATTTTGAAAATACATGTAGTACCCATTAAATAGGAACCATCAGATGAGAGATATAATTGCCAATTAAGTCTGTAATGTTTCATATAGTGTATCTCTATATACTAATTCAATCTCGCGGACTTCAGTAGAACAATTACATTTTCATAATAGTTTTTTACTCTTCTCTGTCCAGTCCATGCACAGCTATGCAACACCTACTTTTACGTTTACATGTATAAGCACCATTTTTCAACCAATATTTCCTCTGCAAACAACTGTAGCGAACGGCAAAGGGCACCAGCCGTACACAAACTCACCATTTCTATGCCAGTTAATGCCTGATGCGTCACTGTTGACAGGCATAACTGACAAGGAAGTATAACTGAGTCGGACAGCATGACTGCTTTTTTGGATGTAACGTAACAGTTTACATTACATGAAGGCTCATTCTCACACTTATACACTTTATGTGGAAGCCTGGACGGAGCACATGGCACTTTTTCAAAGTGAATAAAACAAGGCATATGTACTATATATCTTCAGCTTCTTCATAAAACTATACGGTGGTATAATATGGTTTACTCTTGAACTGAAGAACTCTTTGCTGTTAAGAACCATAAAAGAACCTCTGGACAAGGAGCCCTTAACGATCAGACACACCCTTTGAAGAACCCTCCAGATGTGAAGAAAAGTGTAGCACCCTTTCCAAACAAATTCTACCATGACGAAATGTGCAATAAAATCTCACCTGAAGAACCCTTTCAGGCCAAGAACCTCTAAATAACTGTGTTATGGATAAGGAACCATTAACCATCAGAAACATCTTTGAAGAACCCTCCAGAAGTGAAGAAAATTCTAAGAACCTTTCCAGACAAATTCTACCATAATGAAATGTGCAATAAAATCTTGCCTGAAAAACAGTTTTCGGCCAAGAACCTTTAAATAACTGTGTTATGGACAAGGAACCATTAACCATCAGAAACGCCTTTGAAAAACCGTCCAGAAGTCAAGAAAATTCAGAACGCTTCCTGAAAAAAATCCTACCATACTAGAATGTGAAGCTGATAGTGCCGTCAAGAAATTATTCGAAGTCTTGGCAAGTTAAGCGATAACAATTACTCAGAGAGAACAAATATAACATCAAAGCAACAAAATATGCATGTATAAATATATGTATACACAAACTTACATCTATACGAATCCTGGTACAATTAAGTAGAACAAATATCACACAAACACTAAAAAACTGTTATGGTGGGTAACCATTCAATAAAGACAAGCACTGTATACACATCAGAATGTATAGTGAAATTTGATTGGCTGTTGTAATAGATACAAAAGATCCATTAGTCGTCAGTGTCATTTATAGTTGTGATATGAAGGCTAACCTATAATAAGCACAGGTAGAAAGAATTTCAAGCAAATATGTAAAAATATTTTGTTACATTTCGGCAAAATTTCCCCTCTTTCAACAGCATATATAGCTTTAACAATATTAATACAGTTTTTTCCTGGAAAATATCACCTCGTTCCTTTGGTAGCACCCTTATTCGTTTAATGGTAAACTGTTAAATGGATTGAATAGTTTTCTTAATATGCTGATCATACCCAATGGCAATGAAAGAGAGATAGATGTACAGCTTGAGGTAGCATGATTAAAAATTATGATCAGATCAAAAAGATAGAACCTTTTCCACGGATTCTAGGGGAGGGGGAGGAGGAGGGGGGAGGGGGAGGAGGAAATGGAACTTTGGAAGAAATGGAAATACTGTAAATCTTCAAACTTTTCAACCACTAAAGCACTTTTTTTTTCAGTGGAATTTATGCATAGTTATTATGAAAATGACACCAGATATGATTTGTTTTCAGCAACTCAAGATGCAAGCTTCACAGAAGTGTGCAAGTTATTTCTCCACACTCAACAGTTCTATCAGAATGTTTCAAAATATTGGCTGCTGAGGTGGTTTGAAAATGTCGAAGAATTTGATTAATCATATTACTACTATTTGTGTACATAGATCATGGAGTTTGAAACAATCTAACATATACAGGTATAATTTTAAAGAACATTTCCTGTCATTTCTATCTGTTTTTTACTTCTGTATTATTCTGTCTATTAACAATAAAAAGTGTTATTTTCTACTTTTCGTTGTATCTGCAACCAAATTCCTTCCAGATTCAGCTATTGCTTGGCAAGAGATATTACTACATCTCCAGCATATATTGCTATACCTCTGGAACTTTTGCAACCTTATAATATTTTCAAGCTGCTAAACCCCCTGAAATGTTGCTACCTTAAACAACCTCTAATGTGCTATACCTGTGGAAATTTGCTTCAAGCGTATTTATTGCTGCTCTGCAAATTCTCAAAGTTGCTATCCCTGTGAAAAATGTCACTACCTTGCAAACTGTTCCAACTGCTTTGCCTCTGGAAATCATGCTACCTTGCAAATTCTCTAAGCTGATATACCTCTGGAAATCATGCTACCTTGCAAATTCTCTAAGCTGATATACCTCTGGAAATCATGCTACCTTGCAAATTCTCTAAGCTGATATACCTCTGGAAACCATGCTACCTTGCAAATTCTCTAAGCTGATATACCTCTGGAAACCATGCTACCTTGCAAATTCTCTAAGCTGATATACCTCTGGAAACCATGCTACCTTGCAAATTCTCTAAGCTGATATACCTCTGGAAACCATGCTACCTCATGCAATGTTAACACCGAACAAATTTTTTCCTGCACTTCTAGAAATGTTGTTATATACCTGATAAATTTGCCACATCTACAACTTCCTCTAATTGCTGAACTCTGGTTGCTGTACAATCCACTCGTCAACAACAGCCCTTTATGATCTTTATTTCTTCTGTAATAATTCAAGTTGGTTTCTATTTCGCTTTTTTCATACCATGAGCCTTTTCCAAATAGGTGTGTTATTAAGCAGCAATAATACCACAATAACTGATCAATCACATTGCAGAGTGTTAGTAGATGTAAGTTGGTGGTTTCCAGATCAATACAATCAGGGACCATCTAAAGCTATCCTTCAGTAGAGTGCCCTAATAAAACTAATCTGCTATATTTACCAGATGTCCAGTTGTCCGAGTTATGCTGGAATGTACTCTCTTACTGCAGGAGGGTTTTTGTGTTAAATATATAGTACATATATTATATTTATTTAACATAAATATACTGTATTCGGCCAGAATATCATCTTGTATGTTATACAACCTGACAGAATACATTCTAGCATCACAAGACAACCAACTTTCTCTTAATATGAACATATTATTATTTTTTTTTTAGTGTAAAACTGGACACTGAATGCACAAACAACACATTGTTGCCACGCCACATCCATGGACACTACTGTACATTCACTCAAAAAATATTCAATCATGCTTAAAACTGACTCTTGTCTTAAGAATCAATGGGATATTCCAGATCTTAATTACAGTAAATCACCTACAATCTTACGAAATTTTTCACTGCTTAATCGTCCCGCTGTACCAAGTTGGTGAAAGATAAGGTGAAAAGAAAATATTTTTCTCTTCTCTACTGGTGATTTTATACAGAAGGGTGATTTTCAGGTGAAAAATTTGATGAAATTACTGGTGAATTACTGTAACCACATGTAACGGCATTTGTTATTTGTTATTGTCAATATTTAAAAGTGTGTTACATGTAAGTTTGATATAACTGATGAATGTACAAGGATGAAGAACTGTTCTCTTTCTGAGTTCAGCTGATTAATTCACTGGGAACTGTTCTCTTTCAGCTGGTGAGTGTACGTGGATGATGAACTGTTCTCTTTCTGAGTTCAGCTAATTAATTCACTGGGAACTGTTCTCTTTCAGCTGGTGAATATACGTGGATGATGAACTGTTCTTTTTCTGAATTCAGCTGATTAATTCACTAACAACTGTTCTTTTAGCCAATGAATGTACATGAATGAAGAACTGTTCTCTTTCTGAACTCAGCCCATTATTTCACTAGGAACTGTTCTTTCAGCTGACGAATGTACAAGGATGAAGAGCTGTTCTCCTTCTGAACTCAGCTGATTAATTCATTTTGAACTGTTCTCTTTTAGCTGATGAATGTACATGAGTGAAGAACTGTTCCCTTTCTGAATTCATATAATCAATTCACTAGGAATTGTACGCCAATGAAGAACTGTTCTCTTTGCAGCTTTTGAATGCCTGATGAATTTTTCTCGTTCAGCTGATGAATAGATGATGAACTCATGTGAGCACCTTGATGAATTAGTAACGATATCGTGAGTTCATAGCGTAGTCATCCTCATTGGAATTTTTGTGTTCATAGCGGGTCGTTAGCGTGGTGACTACGAACAGCATCGCCGACACGACACACAAGAATGCCGTCACAACAGCGAAGACAAAACTCCAAGACAAGTAGTTCCTCTCAGGGTCAGGCATCCAGTAGGTGTCGGCCGAACGCACCCCATACAGAATCACCGCAATACAAAGTAACACAGCTGGGGAGAGGAAAAAATAAACAATTTCTTCATTTATTTATTTACTTATTAATGCAGTGTCTTATGCTGACACTTCACCTGTCAGGTTATGCTAAGACATGACACCCCCACCCATCAGGTTATTCTAAGACTTGACATTTCACCTGTCAGGTTATCCTACACCCCCACCAGTCAGGTTGTCCTAAAACATGAGACCCCCACCCTTCAGAATATCATAAGACATAACATCCCGCCCATGAGGTTTCCATAATACATGACACCCCACCCACCAGGTTGTCACAAGGTAAAACTCTGCCCATTAGGAGATCATAATACAAGGTTACCCAACCCATCAGGTTACCATAATACATGACACTCCACCCATCAGGTTACCATGATACATAACACCACACCCATCCGGTTACCATAATACAAAACACCCCACCCATCAGGTTACCACAACACTGGCTCACCCCACCCATCATGTTACCATAACACCCCACCCATCAGGTTACCATAACACAGGGTCACCCCACCCATCAGGTTACCATAACACAGGGTCACCCCACCATCAGGTTACCATAACACAGGGTCACCCCATCCATCAGGTTATAATAATACAGGACACCCCACCCATCAGGTTACCATAAAACAGGGTCACCCCATCCATCAGGTTACCATAATACATAACACCCCACCCATCAGGTTACCATAAAACAGGGTCACCCCACCATCAGGTTACCATAATACATAACACCCCACCCATCAGGTTACCATAAAACAGGGTCACCCCACCATCAGGTTACCATAATACATAACACCCCACCCATCAGGTTATCATAATACATAACACCCCACCCATCAGGTTACCATAAAACAGGGTCACCCCACCCATCCGGTTATCATAATACATAACACCCCACCCATCAGGTTATCATAATACATAACACCCCACCCATCAGGTTATCATAATACATAACACCCCACCCATCAGGTTATCATAATACATAACACCCCACCCATCCGGTTATCATAATACATAACACCCCACCCATCAGGTTATCATAATACATAACACCCCACCCATCCGGTTATCATAATACATGACACCCCACCCATCAGGTTATCATAATACATGACACCCCACCCATCAGGTTACCATAATAAAGGGTCACCCCACCCATCAGGTTACCATAATACATGACACCCCACACATCAGGTTACCATAATACATGACACCCCACCCATCAGGTTACCATAATACATAACACCCCACCCATCAGGTTATCATAATACATGACACCCCACCCATCAGGTTACCGTAATAAATGACACCCCACCCATCAGGTTACCATAATACATAACACCCCACCCATCAGGTTACCATAATACATGACACCCCACACATCAGGTTACCATAATACATAACACCCCACCCATCAGGTTATCATAATACATGACACCCCACCCATCAGGTTATCATAAAACAGGGTCACCCCACCATCAGGTTACCATAATACATGACACCCCACACATCAGGTTACCATAATACATAACACCCCACCCATCAGGTTACCATAATACATAACACCCCACCCATCAGGTTATCATAAGACAGGGTCACCCCACCCATCAGGTTACTGTAATACATGACACCCCACCCATCCGCGTATCATAATACATGACACCCCACCCATCAGGTTACCATAAAACAGGGTCACCCCACCATCAGGTTACCATGATACATAACACCCCACCCATCAGGTTGCCATAATACATGACACCCCACCCATCAGGTTATCATAACACAGGGTCACCCCACCATCAGGTTACTATAACACATAACACAAAACCCATCAGGTTATCATAATCCATGACACCCCACCCATCCGGTTACCATAATACATGACACTCCATCCATTAGGTTACCATAATACATGACACCCCACCCATCAGGTTACTATAATACATAACACCCCACCCATCAAGTTACCATAATACATAACACCCCACCCATCAGGTTACCATAAAACAGGGTCACCCCACCATCAGGTTACCATAATACATAACACCCCATCCATCAAGTTACCATAATACATAACACCCCACCCATCAGGTTACCATAAAACAGGGTCACCCCACCATCAGGTTACCATAATACATAACACCCCACCCATCAGGTTACCATATAACAGGGTCACCCCACCATCAGGTTACCATAATACATAACACCCCACCCATCAGGTTACTGTAATAAATGACACTCCACCCATCCGGGTTATCATAATACATGACACTCCACCCATCAAGTTACCATAATACATAACACCCCACCCATCCGGTTTACATAATACATGACACCCCACCCATATGCTTACCATAATACATGACACCCCACCCACCAGGTTACCATAATACATAACACCCCGCCCATCAGGTTATCATAATACAAGATAAATCTCTCCGTCATGTTTCCAAAAGACTACAGTTTTCACAGCCAACAGTACATTGGTTTCACGACATTGTCTCCTCTCAGCTCTAAACTTCCTTCACCCCAATATCCCACATGTACAGCACTGTTTATACCGCTTCCTAGATGCTGATCCACCATCATGTTAAAACCATCTGATAAGCTGTCTTAGCGTCCTTGACCATTATGATAATGCTCAGGATAAATTCCAAAAAGAGTATCTGCAGGACCCTCTTGGGAACTGAACCTCTGTCTGCTGTGGGAACCGAACCCCTGACTTCCTCTTCAGGCGTACGTGGGAACGTCTGCCAGCAACCTGCTGATTGACGTGGGTTACCCCTAAGCTCTGCCTGGTTTTCTCCCATCGTAATGTTGGCCGCCGTCGTATAAGTGAAATACTCTTGAGTATGGCGTAAAACACCCATCAAATAAAGAAATAAATAAATTAACATACCCATGAAAAAGGAAAAGATTGCTGATCCCAGTCTTATAGCAATGGCGTGGCCAAAAAAAACGCATGAAGTGTAGGAACTGAATGAGTCCAGCCAGGAGTAGCAAAAATGTGCAGAGACTCACAATCACCTGCACACCAGTAAACCAACCTGAAATCAAATCACAACCATCATTTATACCAATCGATAATTTATTCACCAATCATTGATTTGTAGGGGAGTTTTATTCTCAACAGTGTATAGTATTTCACTCCTCAGATTCAGGGGTGGAGGAAATTGTAGTGTGAAACAGATCCCACAAAAAACCACTGCCCTTTGGCAGATATCTGCCATGCCTCCTGACCCTGCAGCCAAACCAGCAAAAGTTGGATTTGAGTGTGCAGCCTGTTTTGTTGCCCACAGGAGCCAAGAGTTAAAGAGCTGTAATTAGACATACAGTAAGTAGATTAGTTCACTTGAATTTACTCGCTACTTTATTCGTGTATTTGAGGGGTAAGAAATCGATGCTGATTGGTGGATACTGGAGATAGGGTGTCCTGGGTTAACCCTATGTGGGCTGATAGTGTCTGTGTTTGACCGCAATCTTTACGATCCTGCAGAGGGTTTGCAATTTTGTTAAAGATCACGGATCGGCACCCTTTGAGTTCTCCTCAGAGTCGCAAATTTTGTGATTTAATTAAGTCTGCGTCCAAGATGTTTTGACACATCCATGGGCCAAACGTGTGGTCAGAGTGGAGTTTTGACACATCCATGGGCCAAACGTGGGGTCAGAGTGGAGTTCTGACACATCCATGGGCCAAAGAGTGGAACACGCGCGAGATGGGGGATCTGTCCAGCTATTGCAAATTCCATATGTAAGGAGGCCTTAATTGGTAACAAAAATTATTAATCGAACAAAAGTTCCATTAGTATTACTTCTATGAAGACTTTCAATATAACTAAGATGACTTGTGCTACTCAAATATTTTGCAATTCAACACAACTTGGCTCAATTTGGGAAAATACAGGTACATCTACATATAAATGTGGAATTAAAATTTGGACAAAAATATAACAGTCTAATTTTATATGTTCTTTGATCTTTTTAAAAGTAAAGATTCTAGGCATGGGTAATTTTATAGATAATTTCCAGGGTATGTCGAAAATATGCCTTTATTAAGGTACCATCACCTTAAAGTACTCTGCCAGATATAGAGAGTATATTTTTATCTTTAATTATCTGACATCTCCAAGCTCCTGGGCAATACTAATAGCTGGACATCCCCTGATAACATCTGTTGATATATGTGATCCTTCATATAAATAGGTTTCATGTTGTCTAAATTACTATTCTGGGCCTAAAGAGAATGTGGAAATTTATAAATAGCCCCTGGAGTGACCAATTTTCAGTAATTCTGCAGATGCATGGCAAAACCTGTGAAACAATTAAGTGTATATGTGACAACAGTGATATGTGTATGAGTTGCCATGGTAACAAAAACAGACCACTTTAATCGATGAGTTTTTGATTTTGAACATTAAATTTCCGTGCACGGAGTTAAACTTTGACTGATGCCATATTTCAGAGGTTAAAGGTGACCATTTGCAAACTATCACGTTGTAACCGCTGATGTGGTTTTTTGTCTCTATCCCGTAGCTAGCATTTATGATTTCATATTTATGATTATTATTATAGCTGGCTAGAGCGTACCAGAGATTCTAGCATATTCTGCGTCGTAATAATTAGTTACATGTCTACTTACCGTTATAGGTTAATTTAAGGAAAAGATAAAAATATAATGATTTATTTAGTTATTTATTTGATTGGTGTTTTACGCCGCACTCAAGAATATTTCACTTATACCACAGCAGCCAGCATTATGGTGGGAGGAAACTGAGCAGAACCCAGGGGAAACCCACGACCATCCGCAGACTGCTGTCAGACCTTCCCATGTATGGCTGGAGGGGAAGCCACCATGAACTAAAATAAAATGAAGTTACTGTCATCAAAAAATAAACATCAATGAAAACAGTATCTAACACATGTTCATTCTAAAAGTTCACGTAAAAGAATCGAATGGTTTTGTCAAAGAAGTAATCTCTTAGATTGAACAGAAAGTCTGTGGCATGAGTGATGCTAGAATGTATTTTGCCATTGCAGGAGATCAATTTGTCTGTTCAATACGTAGCACACCTATTCAATTAATTAAACATAATGACTGTTTCAGGCTAAGAGGATATTATGGTGAATATGACACACTATTATAATATTTTTTTTTTTTTTTTTTTTGATTGGTGTTTTACGCCGTACTCAAGAATATTTCACTTATACGACGGCGGCCAGCATTATGGTGGGTGGAAACCGGGCAGAGCCCGGGGGAAACCCACGACCATCTGCAGGTTGCTGGCAGACCTTCCCACTTACGGCCGGAGAGGAAGCCAGCATGAGTTGGACTTGAACTCACAGCGACCGCATTGGTGAGAGGCTCCTGGGTCATTACGCTGCGCTAGCACGCTAACCGACTGAGCCACGGAGGCCCCCTATTATAATATTAGAATATACATTCTGGCATAACTCAGACAAGAAACTTTCTGTTTAAACTAAGATTTGTTGGAATACTAACGGGGGCTTTATGGGCCATGGTGATAGTTTTGGGTACAGATTAGCCCTGGATGACAAGATTTCGCGGGCACCAGCGAAGTGTAGTCATCCAGGCCTAGGTGCAGATGAAATCCAAAATTTTTTTCTTAATTTATACAACCAAAAGTAATGACTGATGAATGAAACTGAACTGCTGAAAACAACAACAACTCAGTATTTAAATGAACCCTGTCATGCTATGAAAACGAAAGACGCTGATATATTACCCTTTAACTTTGAAAAATTCCATACCTGGTGCGATGATATGTCTGATAAACTCTAGTTCCTTCTCAAAAACGTAGTAACAGCCGTCATACTCTTTGTTTGTTCTCGTCATTTTTCGGATCCCACCTTTTAAAGCACATCGACCAAAGCCCTCCGTTCTCGAACTTATCGGATATCGTGCGACCTGATCGGTTCTGAAGCCAGTAAGGGGTGGATAGGGCGATGGACAAAAACACGGCCCCCACAAAACTAACACTCATGGCAGCAACGTATACCTTGTCTAATGCCATGATGATGACAGAAGATACGTGAACAACTGGTACTACAGTCGGTGTTCACCTCCGAATCGCTTCCGTTTTACCTGGCTTGCTCTCTCTGTCAGAGATCGAGCGTCACCGTGCGGGCGAAACCATCTGCTCAGGTGAGACAGGGGGGATAAGTTGTTACGACATATACCAAGCTAGATTGCAGTTACTTTCATTTATTCAGCGTGTGTTGATTTGTGAACCTCGCATTTTTATTGGAACAATTGTGTAGCAAATTTGTACTTTTTTGTTCTGTTTCACTGTATGTTAATTGTTGATTTTCATGGCTATGACCACCATTTTAATACATTAGTAGGCCTATTAAAGTATCCCAATAGTATCCCAATAAATTAAGAAAACACCAATCAAATAAATAAATTTCCCAGTAAAGAAAGGTCAATTAATCTCCATTCTTTAATTTGTTTTCATTTTAGATAATTGCATCCGTTATATAGATCAAATTATTTCATCACACTAAGCTATAATTAACAAGTTTAATGTTGCGTACATACGCATGCATCGATCGTAAGAGGTTTAAAAACTCCAATAACATATACAATGATCATTACGGCTTACGCCATTTTCTGTATGTAGCACATTTCTAAGACCTCATTTAAGTTGAGAAAGATGTTTTGAGATACGTTGGGAGTTAGGATTTTGCTATTTCAACACCTGCCTCAAAAAATACGCTTTCCTCGAGCGAAATTTTGGCAATTTACCATCTACATCTAAAAGGTTAAAATGTACCGTAAATAAATACATTGTAATACATTACATATTGTGAATGCGGACTAGATGGAAAGTTAGATTCCAGTCGGCAAAAATGGCCGCGTTTTTTTTTTTTTGGAGGGGGGGGGGGGGGTAGTACTTCAGTTATAGGCCAATATTTATTTTCTTGAAATAATCTAATAAAGGTGGAAGCCGATGACCCACGATGATATACGAGGTAATAGAGACCTTTAGTTAGAAGTTACAAGTTGTGACGTGTGACGCGTGACTGCTAATTTCAAACTACTATTACTTTACCTATTCAAGTTACAAGTGACAAGTTGAACTTATAACGTATAACTAAGGTCTCTGCTATTATCATGCCGATGAGACCGCCTTGGCCGAGGTGGTTAGCGCGTCAGCGTGGCCATATCACCCAGGAGCCTCTCCCCAAGGCGGTCGCAGTCCAGCCTTCTATTGGCTTTCTATCCGGCCGTAAGTGGGGAGATCTGTAATATAGTGGGTGTAAACCAGTCAGAGCCTGGGGCCGGTTTCATGAAGCTCACTTAGCTAAGTAAGCCCTTAACTACCATGGCAACATATGTTGTAGATATATGATGTGCACTTAGCTAAGGGCAATTTAACACCTGGTGGTAACCCACAACCATCCACAGTTTGATGCCAGACCTTCCTATGTATGACGGGAGAGGGGCCTTAGTCAGTTAGCCCGCTAGTGCAGGGTAATGACCCAGGAGCCTCTCACCAATGCGTTCGCTGTAAGTTCAAGTCCAGCTCATGCTGGGTTTCTCTCCAACCGTAAGTGGGAAGGTCTGCCAGCAACCTGCGGATGGTCGTGGGTTTCCCCTGGGCTCTGCCCGGTGTCTTCCCACCATATTGCATGCCGCCGTTGTATAAGTGAAATATTCTTGAGTACGACGTAAAACACCAATCGTATAAAGTAAATAAATACATATCTTGCCGATAAAAAGTTTATTTATTAATTTTTTTTATTTTTTAACGCTATGCTCAAGAATATTTCAGTTCTACTGCGACGGTCAGTATCATGGTTAGAGGTAATATAACCGGGGTGCTTGATAATTGTTTAATAATATATATACACTTTGTATAACATTGTAAAATTAGAACATTTGAACATGTTGTAACCATAAAACATTTGAACACGTTGTAACAATTAATGTTATACAAATGTGGGAAAAATAAAATTTTATACCTTTTCCTATATGGTCCGAATAAATTATTACAATAGTTAACGTTCACAAGCGTTAAGTTAAGTACACTGTACTCATATCATACCTTTTGAAATGCTGTATCCCATTTTTTGCCGGAGTGAGCAAAGCTACTTCAAAGTACATTTTCGACCATTATCCGTAGATTTTCAGCACGTTGTATGCCACAACGCCATTTCTAAACACGTCTCTAAACGCAGTTTAACTCCCGCGCTATATATTTAATATGCGTTTTTTAAGAACCAGTTCATGTAAAATCTGACAGGGTCACGCTTAAAATAAAAGAGTTGCAGGTAACCTTCAAAACCACTGATGGTACATAATTGTCCTGGGCTGATTGATCATGGCTGACTGATTGATCATGGCTGGCTGATCCTGGCTGACTGATTTATCAGTCCTAGCTATCTGATTGATCCTGACTTACAGGTTGATCCTGGCTAACTGATTGATCCTGTCTGACTGATTGATTATGGCAGATGATTGATTCTGACCAACATATTGATTCTGGCTAACTGCTTGATCATGGCTAACCGATTGATCCTGATTAATTGATTGATCATGGCTGACAGACTGATCATGGCTGACTGTTTGATCATGACAGACTGATTGATCCTGACTAACCGATTGATCTTGACTAACCGATTGTTACTGGCTAATTGATTGATCCTGGTTAATTGATCGTTCCTGACTTAGTAGATTGATTGATCCTGGCTGACTGATTGATTGATCCTGACTAACTGATCCTGACTAACAGGTTGATTGATCCTAACACATTGATCCTGACTGATTGATTGATCCTGGCTACCTGATTGGATCCTGGCTGACAAAAATGATCTTGGCTAACTGACTGATCTTGGCTAACTGATTGGTCCTGTCAGACTGATTCATCCTGACTAACTGACTGATGGATCCTGACTAACTGAATGATCTTGACTGATTGATGCTGACAGAGTGATCCTGGCTGACTGATTGATCCCTGCTGTGATTTATCCTGACTGACTGATTGGTCCATGGCTGACTGATGGATTCTGACTGACTGATCCTGGCTGACTGATTGATCCCGGCTGTGATTTTATTCTGACTGACTGATTGGTCATGGCTGACTGATGGACTCTGACTGACTAATTGATCCGGTTTCACTCTCTGATTTACTTGATTGGTGTTTTACATGGAAACCCACAGCCATCCTCAGCTTCAGACTCAATGATCTATCATTGGTTCAGACTGATTCATCTCTCGCTGGTTTTTCCCCGACTAACCGATTGATAATGGCCGACTTATCCTAGACTGATTGATCGTGGCTGACTGAGTGGACTGATCATAAATAACTATGACCATGAATGACTTGACCATCTGACAATTGAACACTGACCGCTGGTGACTATGACTGTTGAACCACATGACTGTAAGCAACTAAAATTGAGTCATACACATTAGAATATTATTTATCCATTTATTTATTTATTTGATTGGTGTTTTACGCTGTACTCAAGAATATTTCACTTATACAACGGCGGCCAAGCGTTATGTGGGAGGAAACCTGGGGGAAACCCACGACCATCAGCAGGTTGCTGAAAGACCTTACAATGAAGAATACAAGACAACGCCAACTAACTGAATACTGAATACAAAACACACCGCCACACGTGAAGACAAAACACAAGTAGTGAGTACAAAGCAAACACCACTAGCGAATACTAAACAATTTCAAAAACACCACCAATAGTGAAAAGAATAATGAATACAAAACATGTGAAATACTATAATAATCCTTTTATTTATGAATGTCTCGGAGATGTATAAAAATGCACCCATGAAAAATTTATGTACAGAAATGATAAAATATGCATCTTAGAATATAGATGTATAGGCCTATATGGTAAACTCGTCACTTCCTATATACATGGTCGAAACACCACGCCTATAAATGTTTATTTGAAAGAAGTGATTTTACACTGTTTTTGTATAAAAATTCAAATACAATCGTGAATTACATATATATATATAAAAGCTCTGAAGAAGAAACCGTCATGACACGGTGAAACTAGTAAGATAAATCAACAAATTGAGTTTCTTCTATAGTATAATATATATATATATATATATATATATATATATATACACACACAGTAAGTGATACATGTTGAAATTCTGAATTCTGTTATACAACATGAACAATCAGATGTATTTCTTCAAGGTGTATTAGCAGGAAGTCCGGTATTAACTTTAGTCTAGACTTGAGTAGTGTTGATTTTGTATTAGAACAAGATGGGTAGATTTAAGCCTGGTTTCGGAATTAATAATACACTTTTTGAACAAATGCTGCCTGCGCTAAAGATCTTCCACTAAACGCCAATATATAGTATAATCAAGCAGAACAATGAAGTGGTTGAGTCAAAGGATTCTCATCAATTATTGATTTGATCTGATCAAACATAATCAAGCGTTTAAAGCTGAATATGTAGACGAATAAGGGAATTGACTCAGTAAGGGCAAATTATTGGTGCTACATACATATATATATATATATATATATATATAGATACACGTATCATTTCAAGGAATTGGATTTATATCATTAAGTATAAAACACACTGAACTTGTACAGATTTGAAAATGCTTAACTGTTAACACAGAGGGTGGGGAGGGTATGTTGGCCGCCGAAATTTGATTGACATATCTGGTGAGGATTTGGTACATCCTTTTCTATGAATAGCCAGGATTCCTACTTGGTAGGATGAATAAAGCCAGTGGTAGGTTAATTTATTTCACCAATTGTCAATTTTAACTCCATGACTGGTTTTTAAATTTCAGCCTATTTACATGCAGTTTGCCTTATATTGGTGACTAACTGTCATTCAAAACTTTTGACCCCTCCCCTATCATCCCTTCTTTCAGTGATTGAAGGTAGAATGTAAGTTTCCTTCCACTGTCCATCTGTGATTGACAGTTCTAGCCACACCCTTAGCAGAAAATGATTGGCGTAAAGAACAGCTTGATTGACAGGTCAGTCCCGCCTCTTATCAGATCCATAGTGCTCCTCTGGCTGGTTGAAGAAGTGGTCTCGGAGACATGAAACGATCAGCGACATTCCGGAGAACACAGAGAAGAATCCAGCCAGGACACAAATCCCAAAGGACCACGAGTGAAAGTTACGATCGGGCTGGGGCATCCAGAATCTGTCCTGAGAACGGACACCAAAGATGGTCACCGACAACGTTGACAGTGCAGCTGTAATGTGAAGATAACATGTGGTTAGTCAGGGTGTCTTGGTTATAGCATGATATTTGCCATTCTTATGTTGGTACAATTAGGCCACCATTTAAAAAATATACATGTATTGGACATACCAACACTTCAACAGAGGGTTTTACTCTCAAGTATTTATTTGATTCGTGTTTCATGCCATACTTAAGAATATTTTACTTATACAACGGTGTCCGTCATTATGGTGGAAGAAAACCATGAGCATCTGCAGGTTGCTGGAAGACCTTTCAATCCATGGAAGGAGACGAAGTCAGCATGAGCTGGACTTGAACTCACAGCTGCATTGGTGGAAGACTCCTGGGTCATTGCACCATGCTGGCGTCCTAAGCCACCCACCTACTCTCAAGTATGCACTGACTGATTTATCTGGCCTGAGATTGTTCAACCAGTTATCAACTGATGAACCAAACATTGACTGCTTTCTGAGTAAGCACTGACTGATTTACCTGACCTGCACATTGTTCAATCAGTGATTGACTGATGTACCAAACACTGATTGTTTTACTTGTAATCACTGACTGATACACCTGACCCACAAACAGTTCAAACAGTTATGGACTCATGAACCAAATTCTGAGCGCTTTACCTGTAAGCACTGACTGATTCACCTGACCTGCAGATTGTCCAACCAGTCATGGATTAATGTACCAAAGACTGATTGCTTTACCTGTAAGCACTGATTGATTCACCTGACCTGCAGATTGTCCAACCAGTCATGGATTAATGTACCAAAGACTGATTGCTTTACCTGTAAGCAGTGACTGATTTACCTGGCCTGCAGACTGTCCAACCAGTCATGGATTAATGTACCAAAGACCAATTGCTTTACCTGTAAGCACTGATTGATTCACCTGACCTGCAGATTGTCCAACCAGTCATGGATTAATGTACCAAAGACTGATTGCTTTACCTGTAAGCAGTGACTGATTTACCTGGCCTGCAGACTGTTCAACCAGTCATGGATTCATGTACCAAACACTGATTGCTTTACCTGTAAGCACTGACTGATTTACCTGGTCCACTAATTGTTCCACCAGTGATCGACTGATGAACCAACCACTGATTGCTTTACCTGAATGCACCGATTGATTTACCTGGCCTGCAGATTGTTCAACCAGTGATCATCTGATGACCATATATCTAACACTGATTACATTACCTGAGAAGAAGCTAAGGAAGCAGGAGACCTTCTGGTAGAGAGGTGAGAAGAGACTTCCCAGAAGATACTGCACCTGTATCAGACATGCCAAGCCCGCTATGAGCATGTTCAGGCTCATGAAGAACTGGACGGCAATGAACCAACCTGAAAACACGTACAGTACACATATTGACTGTAGAGTTATTTGTTTATTCATTTATTTATTTGATTGGGGTTTTAAGGTGCACACCAGAATGTTTCACATATACAACGGTGGTGAGTATTATGGTGGAATGGAAAGCCACGACCATCCGCATATTTATTTACCTGATTGATGTATTACACAATACTCAAGAATATTTCTCTTATACGACGGACGCCAGCATTATGGTGGGAGGAAACCAGTCAGAGCCACGGGGAAACTCACGACCATCCGCAGGTTGCTGAAAGACCTTCCCACATACAGCCGGAGAGGAAGCCACCATGGGCTGGACCATGGCAAACAGTGATGGCATTGCTAAGAGGCTTCTAGATTGTTGCCCTGTGATTGCACGCTAACCACCTTGGCCATGGAAGCCTCGCTATTTGACCGATATTTAATATTGTGATGACGGACAGATTATTATCTATTTATTGGATTGATCTTTTACACTTTGATTTATACATAGTAAATTTAGAAATAAATAATACATTTATCAATAAATAATACATCTGTCAATAAATAAGACATTTATCGAAAAATAAAATAATGAATTTACTAATAAATTTATTACTCCATAAATAAACAATTCATTGGTAACTTTATTTAGTTTGATTGGTCTGCAGAAAGACGGCACAAAACTGGATGATAAGGGCCAGTGATGTTAGACAGAATACTGATGGACTAATCAACAGTATATAGGCCTATATAGTGGTCTCAACTGTCACCCTGAATACCGCTTGGCCCCCAAAAGGCCGATTAAAATATTATAAGTATTACGCTTAATTACACCCCTTAAAAGCGAGGATTCAAACAGACTCATAACAAACTTATTCTTTTATTCGTACACCTGGATATGTAACTTCTAACTAACGCCCTACCTGGCAGCATATATTTTCTCACGTAGTCGTATTCACGGGCGAATATATACCAGCAGCCTGAGTAGTTTTTGCCCATGTAATCCTGAGGGAAGTTCCATTCGTTGAGGCAGAACTGCCACAGCCCGCATCGGATGAATTTGTGTTTCGAGTCGCCATACTGCCGCTGTTCCATCCAGTACGGCGTCACGAAAGACACGAATACACACAAGGCAGATATTAAGGATAGGATAAAGCCGTACTTGAAGAATCTGTCGGCCGCCATCTTGATAGTCGCTGTTGTCCCCTTCAGGTGCGTGGACGAGTCCAAGTTAAACTATGTCAAGGTGTTTCCGCTCATGTGTGCATTCTGCGGAACGTAAAGGCATTTATTTTCAGTTTTTTTTTAGGACATTGGATACTTTTTAATACATGTCTTACAAAAACGATGGAGATTTTTTGTCTGAATTTAACTTAAATCGTCGATTTGTGATATCTTTATTGCCTGTTGTAAAAGGGAATTTTCAGCGTCATTCACATATTTGAACGGTGAATATTTTCATCCGGGTATTTCAGCGCGATTGTAAAGCTCAGGTAAATTCACAGGTGAGTTCCTACAGAAGGGAGAGAAATCGGTAATTACTAAAGGACTCAAATCAAACACACCAAGGTCATATTATTTTAAATATATGTATATATAGTAAGAAGTACATATATATGTAAGCATTTACCTTAATGTCTTCATATCATTTTAATAGAAATATCCATACATAATTGTGCTATAATTGTATATAATAAGTTAAAGTTGGTTAGCGCGCTAGCGCAGCGTCATGACCCGGGAGTCTCTCACCAATGCGGTCGCTGTGAGTTCAAGTCCAGCTCATGCTGGCTTCCTCTCCGGCCGTAAGTGGGAAGGTCTGCCAGCAACCTGCGGATGGTCATGGGTTTCCACCCACCACAATGCTGGCCGCCGTGGTATAAGTGAAATATTCTTGAGTACGGCGTAAAACACCAATCAAATAAATAAATAAATAAGTATATAATAAGCTTGTTTCCATAATTCCAGCTGCTTGTGACATAATACATATATCAGTTTTTGTCCATGCAGCATTATAAAGTTCATGCCTGAACATATCACTGTATACTTAATTCTTGGTCACGCCAGAACAGTGTAAACCTGGTGTACATGCAGGTACATTGTGTGTCATTTGCTTTATATTCTCCCCTTGCGCATAAACATATAATTCTTGGTTTCTAGATAAATAACATGGAGCTACTAAGTGGGCGAAATGCTGATTTTTGTTGATTGCTTAGGACTTAGTGTAAAATACTACAGGGCAATGGAACTATTAAATATGAAGGCTACATACATCCTGGTTACTACTACAGGGCAATGGAACTATTAAATATGAAGGCTACATACATCCTGGTTACTACTACAGGACAATGGAACTATTAAATATGAAGGCTACATACATCCTGGTTACTACTACAGGACAATGGAACTATTAAATATGAAGGCTACATACATCCTGGTTACTACTACAGGGCAATGGAACTATTAAATATGAAGGCTACATACATCCTGGTTACTACTACAGGACAATGGAACTATTAAATATGAAGGCTACATACATCCTGGTTACTACTACAGGACAATGGAACTATTAAATATGAAGGCTACATACATCCTGGTTACTACTACAGGACAATGGAACTATTAAATATGAAGGCTACATACGTCCTGGTTACTTTTCCAGAAATAAATTCTATATTTTTCATTTTTTATGCTAAAATCTTCTTCAGTGTCTATCTCACCTGCGTTTACTTCGCTATGTTTTTACCGCCCCTGAACTCACAGGTCACAGGTCACAGGTCCAGAATGTGCTCATGATTGGCTCAAAACAGCTATATGACATCACTGTAAAACTATGAACAGTTTAGTTTTCCAATTTCATTTGTTGGCCATTACATGCTGTAAACGCCTCTCTAATATAGACCATACATAACAATCATCATGGCACAGCCCAGGTGACATAAGTATTTTCATCTTATTTTGTTTATATTTTTATTTTATGTGTTTACTTTTATATACTTTTAACCTTGTTCACTAAGAAAGAGATTACAACCCATCTACAAGGGCACAATTCTAACGTTTGGAGAAGTGTAGGGTGTAAGGTTTTTATCTTGTAATACAAGTAACCATGTCACAAACTGGGAGATCGGTATGTACAGAGGCACAGAGCACTGGTCACAGTTCTGTAACAAAGATGTCTGACACGTGCGTTCCGGTTACACTCATGAATACAACGTGTGACGTTATGACGACGGGTCACGATGTTATGTATAAACAATAGCTGATCATTACATAGGGTGGTGCTGAGGAATATTAGGCAATGCGATACTTTGTCATTTATATTTTCCCGCTATACAACTATAGTGACACACCCCTACCACACCACCCCAAGATATGGCATATACACGTAGTCTGTTTCTCTAGCTGGACTAATACTCATTCCCACTGCCCATCTGCAGACAGAATAACACCTATTTTATTTTGTGTGCTTTACGGGCAAGTTGACACAAACAAATCCAAAATGGAAATAAATATAAAATTGAAAAAACACCTTTCCGTTTTGTCCACTTTTGAAGTTTTAAACCATCCGCAGGTTGCTGGAAGACCTTCCTACTGTGCACATACAGCCTGAGAGGCAGCCAGCAGGAGCTGAACTTTAACTCCCAAGGACCGCATTGGTGAAAGGCTTCTGGATAAGATGGCGAATTATTGCAATTGTACAAACTTACATCTTAGTTTATGCATTCTTTGAAATGGTGTTATCAGTACTGGATATTTATTCTCATTTGGAGACAATATGATGGGAAGTCTGATCAGTCTCCAAGTTTCATTCAGCAGGGATTTCATGTCCAGAATGAAATACTTAGTAATACAACAATAACATAACCTTTAAAAACCTTTGGTGTTTTTTATTTACAAATGCAAATACATTTATACAAGGCCATAAAAATATAAGTATAAAACATCTATATTGATTATAAAGTAGACCTAGTAGTTTCACAATGTTTCTGTATGACATAGCTGATAACAATGTTTCTATACCAAAAACACGAGTGTATATGTATGAAGGATAGACTTCATCAGAACACAGTACAGCACATCAAGGATTACAATGTTTCTGCACCAGAGCACTGTAGTACATTAATGGTTACAATGTAGTACATTAATGGTTACAATGTTTCTGCATCAGAGCACCCTAGTACATTATTGATTACAATGTTTCTGTATCAGAGCACTGTTGCACACTAATGGTTACAATGTAGTACATTAATGGTTACAATTTAGTACATTAATGGTTACAATGTTTCTGCATCAGAGCACTGCAGTACATTAATGGTTACAATGTAGTACATTAATGGTTACAATGTTTCAGCATCAGAGCACTGTAGTACATTAATGATTACAATGTTTCTGTATCAGAGCACTGTAGTACATCATTGGTTACAATGTAGTACATTAATGTCTACAATGTTTCTGTATCAGAGCATTGTAGTACATCCATCATTACAATGTTTCTGAATCAGAGCACTGTAGTACATTAATGGTTACAATGCAGTACATTAGTGTTTACAACGTTTCTGTATCAAACCACTGCAGTACATTAATAGTTACACTGATTACAATATCTCTATGTTAGCAATGTAGTGCATTAATGATTGCAATGTTTGTGAATCTGAAAAATGATTAAACATATCAGTTGTATGTAGCAACATGTAACAGAATTCAAAAGACAGAAACTATGTTTAGTTTTTAGTAGCCATGATACTTTAACCCAAATGGTGAAATAAACTCAGTAAAAATTAATCATCATTTCATCATTATTGAGTATATTCTTATATTATATGTAATATCTATAGACAATGAATAATACTAGTAAAATCATTATGATTTAAATTTTACAAAAACTATTGACAAAATTTATATTCACAGATATTGGTTAAGTTCAAATATCTAATTTTAAAAAAAAAAAGAGATGCTAATACAATATACAATGTGAAATTACTGTGGCACTGGCCTATCTTCTGATAAGCATATATGTACAAACTAACTGAAACTCAGTGTAAAACTACACCAAAATGATGAAGGTAAAGAATTTCTCACCCTCTTTTTAAATTCACACAGGTATGGTACTTTTATGAAATAAAACCCATCTAGTGCACAAAATTTTCCATACAACCCATTATTGGTCCATAGTTGAAAAGGCCAAATATTAAAACTTAAAACAAAAAGGATAAAATTTCACCAACATTTGCATAGTTCCGAGTGAATGTTATAAACAAGATCTTATGAACCAGCACATATATACATGTATTTAAAAATTTTTAAAAAAGTTTTGGTTGGGAACTTCAGCAGGTGCAAGCCTGAAAGAAGATACCATTTACATTTGGGTATGAATGATTGATGGTTGTCATCTGTAGTTTGATGAAAGCTTTTCACTGATTGGTCAGTAGTGATGTAAATGACCTTTTTTAGATTACATCACAAGGAGTCACCTGGTGTCAATGAACAGATGGGGACATTAACACTGTAAATTCCAGTTTGAAAAAGGTGTGCAAATTATTGTATTTCTTAGGAACATAAACAGATAATGCAAGGTTATAGAGATTTGTAAACGTGGAAAATGTGCAAATTGCATCAAGATCTTCTTGGTATGTAAATCATGCATGAGTATGAAATTTAATATGATTTAACTTTGTCTTTTGCAAGGTTTGAATCCGATGAAATCATGAATTATATGTTACTACATTATTATATCTTTTTTGCAAAGTATGCAGGTCTTGTTTAAATGGCACATGGTTTACAAGTTGGTAAAAGTTTAAGAAAGCATATAGAAAGTTTGAATGTAAATAAATCAAAATTTTCAATGATGCAAACTTTCCAAAAACAAAAAAAAAAGGGTTTTCAGATTTTGCAAAAACGTAAGAAGTTTTGCTATCTTGAAACAAAGAGAAAAACCTGAGTCTGGCAAGATATATAGAAATCGATGTTATCTTTAAAAGAGTCCACCTTGCAAAACACATAAATCTTAGTTAATGTGTAACGTCTCCCTAAGAAGTGTTCATGGCTTAAAACAGGTGTTTGTTAAACCATAAGGAGGTGTCAACAAAGGGGTATAATTCCGCATGAAAAATGATTACGCTATGATTCTTCAACCTCATCACAAGCTCATGCGTTGGTGTTTTGAGGATATTTTGAGGGCATCGCATCGAGAGTAACACACAAAAAGAAATCTTCTGTTCAACCCTAATATTAGCTAACCCACCAAACACAAATTACTACCATAATCAAAACATTATGGTGAATACATTTTTTTCTCAGTTGCACTTCAAGAAAAGGTTGAAGAAATAGGGTAGAAAAAACAAAGATGTATACACTAAAAAAAAATCTATTAAGTTTAACAGAAAGTCTGTTGTCTGTGATGCTAAAAAATTTTTCTGTTATTATAACATAATATCCTGTTAGTCTACAACAATCACAATGTTAAAATAACAGAATATGCACGCTGAATTTATCTACATATTATTCTCCTGCAATAACAGAAGCCATTTTATTATCGCTGACACGACTGACTTTTTTGTTAAATTTAACATTATTTTTTGGAGTGTAGCTTGGATGAGCCTATATTACATGTCTATAAAAATCTTTGATGTCCACAGTTCAGATTTATCTGTATGGTTTCATTTCGTAATCGTAGGACCTCATGGGAGGAGCCGGTGGGTTCTTGATTCCCTCTTCGTAACATTGTTTGCCCATTTTCCAGAAGAGAGCTCCCTGGATGAGCTGGAAGAGCATGGCAATGACAGCACAGCCAAACGACCACGACAGGAAATTCTGGTCTGGTCGGTACATCCAGCGACGAGACTCCTTAAAATGTCCAAACACGGCAAGCGATATGAGACTCAATGCAGCTGAAACAAGGAAATAGGAATGGTTGGTTAATTCATCGGTTAGTTTGACCACAGGCGCTTGCATTAATCCAACAGGCACGATCATAACATAGTGATATATGTGTTCTGTACATAATATAAAGGACAAGGTTGGGAAACAATGTTTTATCAATTTTAGAATCTTTGTCAGTTAGTTAACATGTTCGCTTGTACTTAGTGGTCTCCGGTGAAATGCCAACTGTCCGTATTATCCACAATGTGTACAGAATCTGTCAGAACATCAGCACATAAATCAGCGAATTATCTAGACAGGGCACCACTGTTTTCTATCTATTCCAGCCAATATTATGACATAGGGGATATTAGGGGATAGAGTTTTTGAGTTTTGGCCACATTTTGTTAATTTATAGGAGTACAGAATGTAAAGGCACTGTTTATGTAATATTTATTTATTTATATATTTGATTGTTGCTTTATGCCTTGAATTTTAGCAGTGGTGAAGGAAACCAAGTTGCATGGAGTAAAACCACAAACCTTTGGCAAGTTACTAGTGAACTCTTTACCACATGTGACATACATCGTATCGATGAAATAGTCTCCAGTGAACCACACAAGAGCTCGCCACTGACTGACAATTTATTGCGACCAACATACAAAGGCCCTAGGAACTATGGAAGCAGGGAAATCTAGAGGGACAATGTCTTCAGGCCATGTCCACTTAAATTTGTGTTTCTTGACTCTAGCACTGCTACTGCAATTCTTCAGTCTTTTTGCATGTTGGTAAGGTGTTTACTTAAGCAAATTCTGAGGGCATTACTCGGTGCTGACTTATAAAATTATACTTTTTGTGAAGCCCTGAAATTATCCAATCAATATAGTTTTGTTTACACAATCACATAAAAAACTGCATAAATTGCACTGAAAGTTGCTCTTTTATATGCGAAAAGATTGAGGAATTAGGGTAAAAGAAAACATTTGACCACACCTTACTGCACTGTATGGAGACAAAATCAATTAATACTGACACGTACGGCCATTAATGAATAAATAATTCTACAGATGGAATAATAAAAATAATACAAATGGTTGTAAGAGATGTTTTCTTTTTGGGATCTTCTGTCAATGTGTAGTTGCACTGCTATATTTCAACAAATTGTTCGTGTGAAAACGGTATGCGGTAGAAAAACATGTCTTTCTGAAACTAAGCATGTATATATATATATATATATATATATATATATATATATATATATATATGCTTGGATTTTTAAGTCCTACTTAATGTTTCAGTTATAACATGAGGAGGAGTCATTAGATGTGTGTACATACTGTGTCTTCTTGTGACAGGGGCGAGTCCATGCCGCCAAAGTGCTACAGCCATCGAATTATCGTGCCGAAGACAAATGACATGACACCCCACCCGGTCACATCATACTGACACCATGCCAACCAGTCCTGTTTCCTTGCTTTAACCTTTCAGTGCTATAAGTGAGTGAGTGAGTGAGTGCTTGGGGTTTAACGTCGTACTCAACAATTTTTCAGTCATATGACGACGAAGGAATCATTAGGGTGCATGCACGTGTAATGTGCCTCCTTGTTGCAGGACGGATTTCCACCGCTCTTTTATTTAGTGCTGCATCACTGAGACGACTTACCGAAGGCAAGTAAGGTGCCCCGCCTGAGCCATTATACTGATGTGGGTTAACCAGTCGTTGCACTATCCCCTTCATGCTGAACGCCAAGCGAGGAAGTTACAACTTCCTCTTTTAAAGTCTTAGGTGTGACTCGACCAAGGATTGATCCTGGATCTACCGGTCCAGTGCTATAAGTGACAATCAACAGCAATAAGTACCATCTTTTTGGATGGGGGGGGGGGGGGGGGTGAGGAGGGGTGAGTATGACCAGGCCTGGATTTGATCCCAGGTCTCCTCTCTTTGAGACCATGCAAAATACCCTATGAAACTGAAGAGGGTGAATGACCAAATTAACACAACTGACTGATCTATAAACACACTGACCCGCCACGAGTATAGCCACAGTCGCCAGGTTTAGCAGATTGTAGTTCATAGAGGCATGCAGGCATCGTAACAGAACCAGAAAAACGATGACGAAACATCCAATCTGGGCCAGGCAAACCACACTCATCATCACCTCCACAGAGATGAACCAAGCTGAAACAAAAACAGAAAGCAAATTCAGACAATTTTTCTCACAAGCCAAAACATGCCAAACTTCAGCTTGGAATAAGCAGCTGTGTTTTTTTTTTTTACTTGATTTGACAGGCAGCAAAATTTAATGAGCAAAATTTTTTTTTATTTGAAAGCAGTTGTTGCACAGCTAGCTATTACTGCCTAAAATGAGAATTCCATTTTCACAAGAGCAGCCAGCATTATGGTGAGAGGAAACCCGGCGGGAACCTACGATCATCCACAGGTTCGTGGTAGACCTTCCCACATACCACAGAGAGGAAGCCAGCATAAGCTGGAATTGAACTCACAGCAGTCCCACTGGTGAGAGGCTCCTGGGTCATTGTGCTGTGCTAGCCCACTACAACCACAGTTCAATTAAATTAACTTTGAGGGTTATCTTCAGCAATTTTTGATATTTACCTACCTCAGGTTTTGTATCAGAATTTGTTGAAATTATAGGTCTTAATTTAATTTATTTATTATTTTGACTGATGTTTTACACCATACTCAAGAATATTTCACTTATACGACAGCGGCCAGCATTATGGTGGGAGGAAAACCCATGATCATCCGCAGGTTGCTAGCAGACCTTCCCACGTACCAGCAATTAATTTAACTGAACTAACTATAGCCACCAATCCCAATTAAATGATCCCAAGTATGCTAATGACAAGTTCATTCAAAACTGAATTGACAAACTTGAAGGATGTACCATCTAATAAGCCGAGGTAGCCTTTCAGGAGTCTCACATGTTCAGAGAGCTTTAGGCGAGACAGGGTGGGGACTCTCACAAACTAACACGGATAAATGGCATGGTTTTACGGTACCTGCTGACAGATTCGACAATGCCAGATGTATATTCAGTCTAGCAAATCCCATAAAATCATGCCTTATTGTCACGTTAGTTTGCAAGAGCCCTCACCCTCTCTCGCCCAAACCTCTGTGAACTCGTGAAACTCCCGAAATGCCTATTCGGCTTCTATATAGCATCGTGCATTCTGACATTCATGCATTCTCAATGAACGTGTCACAAAATAATTTTGTTTATTTACATTACATGCTTAAG
This sequence comes from Liolophura sinensis, assembly GCF_032854445.1. Classification (NCBI taxonomy): domain Eukaryota; kingdom Metazoa; phylum Mollusca; class Polyplacophora; order Chitonida; family Chitonidae; genus Liolophura; species Liolophura sinensis. Next base: position 12,179,386 of record NC_088297.1, on the reverse strand, counting down.
AATGTTTCTCTTGTGACAATTAAATGTCAAAATTTTTGAAATAATACCCTTAGTAATTTACTGTAACCCTAGAAACTGTATGGATTTATGTATTTCTCAATAGATATATAAATAGGTCGGTAATGCTTCTTATATCGTCTAAAAATGTTGACGTTATTGAAGCAAACATGCATACTGAGTAACTGAGCTAATGTATATATATATATATATATATATATATATATATATATATATATATATATATATATATGTATTTATATAGATGGATACTTACGGGGGGAAAGGTATTCCCACATATCTCGAATGTCCGCAGAGAAGATGTACCAGCAACCAATCCAGCGTCTGCCCTTGAAGTCAGCAGGAAACGTATAGTCGTTGAAACAAAATTCCCAAAGACCACATTTTACAAAAGGATTTTCTGCCGCCTCGTAAGATTGAACCCAGTTCGGACTGGCGTAAGCCAACAACAAGAAAATCATACCCAAAGAGGTCACCACCAGCGCAGGTACCGTCATACCTGAGGCGGCCATTTTGAACAAACGCTCTTACCGAGCTGCCTGATTACAGGTGACAAAATTTTGGGCGAGTCCAATACGCTGGACTGGGTCGACCTCGAGGGGTGCCAGGTGTGACGGCATTTTTTAATCGGCAATGACCCCATTCTTTGAGCGTTGGGGATATGACTAATGGAGCATTGATGTGTGCTGTAGGCCAGTGTCATTCACACTCCATAACATCTGTGACACCTTCAGCGGGGTGTTTTTTATTGGCTACATATATGTATCAGAAAGCTTTGTTATTATACGTGTATGTAATAAAATTTAAAAACAAAAAATTGAAGTATGCGTGTACAGGTAGAAAAGTAGGATTTTCCGATGCGCAGAAATGAGAGAATAAAAAAAGAAAAAGAAAGAAACACAAATGACTCATCTCAACTGTCTAAATTTTGTATACCAGAGCTTTGTGAACAGCTGCACAAAGAGAGAGATCAAAAAGGATAATAGTAATAATAATGATGATTCTTATACATTTAATTTCTATTAAACACATTGACATGGCTTATAAAGATGCACATATACATTTAATTATTCATTAGACTGGTAGGCACTCAGTTGGCGGTGATCATAATTTGGATGTGTACATGAAATGTGAAACAGTGGGGAGTAATACTATTTCGCCATGAATGTATCTTCTACTGTCCTGTCGTAAAGCTACAGCCAAGCCTTCAGTTGGTATAACACCTATATATGCATATATATTGGCTTAAATTGCATATATACTGGCTTAATTTTTTTTGACGATTAATAGTTTGGAAGGTAGGCTGATGTACTATAGGTATAATGTCTGTTCAGCACCAAAAGTAAAGAGTTCATTCCCTTGTATTTCCCCCCTGAAAATAATATGACATCATTTACCATATATGTTGCCCACGTGGGTGGCTGTATACATAGATATAACAGTTGAGGTTTTGACTCCATGGTATATTGCAATAGCATTACATGGCTGTAGTATTAAAGGCAAAAAAAAACTCCCCTCTAAAATAAAGTATTTAGTAGATGAAAGACCGTCAAACATTTTCCAGGGAAATAAGGATTTATTTTTTCAGAATTTCTCTAACAGACTAAAATACATTTAAAACATAGGATTTTATGGTGGTCTGTTGGGACCCTGAGGGTATATCATTGGCTGGGTACTCCAAACATGACACCCCTCCACATTACAGGTTATCAGATATCACGTGTACTGAAGATTAATGTCACTTGGGATTATCTCCTTGTAACAGATTGGTTCCATTATGCTGACATGTTGCTGCCTCACAGGAACACCCTAATGACAGCACCAGAATAACACCCTGCCCAGTCATAGCTAAAGCCTACTGACACACACCAAAATGCCATTTTAACCATTAATTTAGTCTCTCGATGGAATTAATGTCTCCCTGTCCCAGGCTGGACCCAACAGTGACTTATTTCCATAGGTGCTTTGCACGAACAATGTAGTCACCAGAAAAGACACTCCTTGCAGTCGACTAACAGAACACTAAGGTTTAATTAACTTTACTTTAACGCTTATATTGGTCAGTCTAAGGCACTATCTTCATGTAGCAGATAGCAGAGTGGCTTAACTGCTAACATTTCTAGAACTGCCTTGCCTTCCTCACTGTAAGACACCCTTCTGAAGACACCAGCGCAACTTCGGGCAAAGTTTACAGACACCGACGCAATCAGTGATAGTTGACAATTGCAATTCTCATTTAGAAATTATTGATTTAATTGCCCTTTAATGCCTTTTTTGTCAATTGGGTGAAATAAATCACGTCCTTTGGTAAGTTGTTGACAAGTTTCTTGTGCAGAATTGCAGGGGAATAGAGCACTGCCTTTCTGCAATTACCCACAAAACTTTCTAAATATCACAAAGATAAATATACAATATAGAAAAAAAGAACAACTTTTTTTTATACTTTTCCTAAAAATTTTAATCTTACATTTGGAATATAAAATGTATATACAGTACAAGAATGGGCGATATGTTTTAAATATAATGCACAAATATTTCCTCATATTTTATCATCTTTACATCATACAAAACTATAGGCTGCAATTAAAATTCATTGATTCCCTATGGTTTGATGAATTTTTAAAAATTATTAACTGAATTTGAATTGAATTTGCATCTACATACTTCTATATATGTACACCTACTAGGAAATTCTCACAGCAAATACAGGCTATATGTACAAATGATGTTATTCATGTGAAATACTTTTATAATGATAAAAATTTGCATATATATTCATAAATGTGCAACATATTTGATACAAAGGCAAGAAATTTTTTCTAAAGTTAGTTGGCCTTTCTATGCATAACTGAAAACGATGCAGATGTGATACATGCTGTAATACAGAATGTGGTATGCACATAGGAAAGTAAATGTCAATGTTTTTTGGGCCTAGTTTTGTTTAAATTTAATGAAATATTATTAAGCCATTATTCAAAACACCAAAATTATTACATAAGCTATGTTCACCATTATTTATTAACTCCTTGAAGATATCAAGAAAAATATGAATGATGATAAATCCTTTAACGTGAAGAAGACCACAGACATGACTGCAGCGTGTGAAAAGTACATGGTTCTGCTTTCAACAGCTTTTTGATGATTCAACAAGAAAGTTCAAGATGGCTACCAGAAAACATTCCAGGGCTATTATCCGACTTAAAAAAAAACTTTATGTGGCATCTGAAGCAGAGGATAAAACAAACATTCATCTTTCATCAAAGGAGGGCCCCACTGCATGGTGGTCATCTAAATATCCAGTGTTCTTATCCTGTTAGAAGAAATATAAAGTATTTATTAATTTATTAGTTGGGTTACTTAGTATTACATAGGGGCCTCCGTGGCTAAGTCGGTTAGCGCGCTAGTGCAGCGTAATGACCCAGGAGCCTCTCACCAATGCAGTCGCTGTGAGTTCAAGTCCAGCTCATGCTGGCTTCCTCTCCGGCCGTACGTGGGAAGGTCTGCCAGCAACCTGCGGATGGTCGTGGGTTTCCCCCGGGCTCTGCCCGGTTTCCTCCCACCATAATGCTGGCCGCCGTCGTATAAGTGAAATATTCTTGAGTACGGCGTAAAACACGAATCAAATAAATAAATAAATAAATAGTATTACATAGCATATTCTACATTTTTTTTATTATACGATGAAAGTCAAGTTTATGGATGGATAAAGTATTCACATGACACTGTCCAAAGAAGGTCTCCATCTTACATGAGCTCTTCTACAATGACAGTCGAAATACACCTGTTAGTTTGGACAAGTTTGCACCTGAACTAAAAACAAAAGAGAGACAGATTATAGCATGGTATCTGGAGATGCTATAATCTGTCTCTCTTTTGTTTTTAGTTCACGTCCAAACTTGTCCAAACTAACAGGTGTGTTTCAACTGTCATTGTAGAACAGCTCATGTAAGATTTTTAAAAACATTTTACATCATCAATTTGTACAGAAGCCCTTGTATTTATTTGATTGGTGTTTCGTGCCGTACTCAAGAATATTTCACTTATACAACCATCGTTATGGTGGCAGAAAACCGGGTAGAGCCAAGGGAAAACCTACGATCATCCGCAGGTTGCTGGCAGACCTTCCCACAGATGCTCTTGTAGTATTATTCATACTTTGCTTAAACAAAACTTCAGCTGAATCAAAAGGATACCTCAGCTGGTGATTTCTCCAAACTGGAAACTCATTTTCACAAACCTTAGTCATAGGTCAGACTTTATATAACTTTCTTTTCGCATATGACGACCAGTTTGGTGACATGATTTATGAAAAGGCAAGTTATGAAAAATAGGCTCATGTACTCATGTTTCGCGATTCTGATTGGTCCATCCACCTTAAAGGGCACCTTAAGAATGATTTCGTGGAGTTTGATTCATGTGTCATCAGAAAAACATGAGATGGAATCAAAAGTGTCATTTTAAGTTTTTTTTACATGCCTCTGAAATTCTATTTTTTCATACCAAACTTTAGGTGAAACACTATGACAAAGTGACATATCTGATCCCTTCATATAACTTTGTCAGTGCAAAATGATCATGATAATACAAAGAGTTTTTAACCTAAAATTTGGTCTGTAACAATAGACTTGCAAAGGCACATAAAGGCTATAAAATCATATTTTTCATGCTGAAACTTAAATTTTTCCCATAAGGGATACTTCAAACTTCACAAAAAACTTTCCCTTGGCCCTATGAGATTAATATCAAAATCGATCAAAATCAATCTGAATCTGGCAAAATCTGGCAATTAAAAAAAGCTACACTTTAGGTGACATACAGTACTTCTAATTTGGGCCCAATTTACTGTCACCTTGCATTGAAAAATTGCAATTAACCCTTACCAACACAGAAAAGAAGCACGCAGATCATAACCTCAAACGTCAGATTCCTTAGTGTCCTCATTGCTGGATCCCTTGGGTGTTCGCTTGACTGCCACAGAGTATACAGGCTGGTATGATGTTGAATAGTGTGACCGTGGCGTCTGGTCAATGGGGGGTTGGCTTGGTTTGTACGGCTGGACATATGGCTTCCTTGGGGCGTAGTCATCCTGTGGTTTGGAGCGATCAATGGGTGCTGATGATGGGTAGTATTGGGGCACGTAGGGTTTCTCTGTCATCGGTCGATGTGGAGGTTTCTCTTTGTCGATGGGCGAAGATGTCGGGTAGTATTGGGCGACCTGAGGTCGCTGCGGGGCATAAGACTGGGACATCTGGTAACAATTGGAGGAGACAAATTTAAGGCATTCTTTATGTTTAGAAATGGGGAAAAATCATTAATAAATAAATAAATTTATTTGAATGATGCTTACTGGTTTTGCTGAATATTTCACTTAATACTGTATCATGGCGTTCAAGTTTACAGGTGGAGGAAAATAAGTGCAGGAGGAAAAATGATTGCAGGAGGAAAATGAGTGCAGGAGGAAAATGAGTGGCAGGAGGAAAATGAGTGCAGGAGGAAAATGAGTGGCAGGAGGAAAATGAGTGCAGGAGGAAAATGAAAGCCAGGAGAAAACCATTGGCCTTTGTCGCAGGTATCCGACAAAGCTGGGGATTTAAAAGCAATGACATATAATGACACGATATGTATAATTTTTGTTAAGAATTTTGCTCAAGAAATTTTACATTTATATGAGGACAGTCATTGTTACGTGTGGGGAGGAAAATATTTGTGTCTGCCGTAAACCAACCACAACATACCATGGAACTCCTCAACCTTATTTGCTATCTGTAAGATGTTTATACAAGAATATTATGACAGCATTATTCTATGTAGACTGATAAAACTTATACTTTTTCTGAAGCCCTGAAATTGACCCAAGGGATCCAACCATTGTAGTTTTGTTTTCAAGATCAAATTTTAAGGTGCATTTGTAAATCACACTGAAAGTTGTTTGATCCTTGTTTATGTGAGTGAGTGAGTGTTTTGGGTTTAACGTCGTACTTAATAATTTTTCAGTCATATGATGACGACTTTTTCACATGCAAAGCGGTTCAAGGATTATACAGTTAAACACAAAACATCAATGTTATTTGAAAGTTTTACGTTAAAAGGAAACTAAAGAAAAACACAACCTGAGGTATGATTCTGATGAAAGACCACATAACACTGTCCATAAAAATAGTTTGTATTATTTTTTTTTAACCTAGTAAAATGCATTGGAAACCTTGGATCCTACAGTGCATACGGACCTATGACAGCATTCATTGAAAACACCTTGGAACAAACTAAACAAGTAAACAATATGGTTGCGATGTCACTGGAACCTTCTGCGTTACCACAGATAAGTGTAGAATGTGATACCCTGCTGGAAAAATTCTTAACAAATAAATGTAACTATTTTCCTGGACAGTAATTGATGAGTTTTTCATTTGATATATGCTTCATTTTAGACCATGATAAATACAGTAAAAACCGTTTATTTATTTATTTGATTGGTGTTTTACGTCGTACTCAAGAACATTTAACTTGTACGACGGTGACCAGCATTATGGCGGGAAGAAACCGCGCTCAGTTCATGGGAAACCTTCAACCATCCGCACATTGCTGACAGACCTTCCCACACTGTACTCAAGAACATTTAACTTGTACGACGGTGACCAGCATTATGGCGGGAAGAAACCGCGCTCAGTTCATGGGAAACCTTCAACCATCCGCACATTGCTGACAGACCTTCCCACACTGTACTCAAGAACATTTAACTTGTACGCGGTGACCAGCATTATGGCGGGGAAGAAACTGCGCTCAGTTCATGGGAAACCTTCAACCATCAGCAGGTTGCTGACAGAACTTCCCAAGCAGTACAACCATACCTGACTTGCTGTGCCATATGACTTGGAGCTGGTCTCCGATGGTGGAGGAGGTGCGTGTGACATCGGTTTGGTTGCCTCCACCTTTGGTTGCCACGGCATATTAGCGTTGTCCTTCGTTTCCTTCAGGATCAGTGCCATCAGGGTCACACAGATTCCTGCAAACGCTGCGCAAAATCCAGCCACAACATTGAATCCATATGACCAGGACAGGTAGTTGAGATGTGGGCGGGGCATCCAGTAAGGGTCTTTAGTCTCCATGGCAAACACCAGCGAATCAATGAAGATCATGGCAGCTGTGGGCGAGAACAAGGGAACATGTGATCACTGATTGACATGCAACTGGTTAGCACATCTGCACTAAAGAATACATTTTACTTTTCACTTACTAAAGAAAAAGCCACTGAGTGGATATCATTGCTGAAATGAATTTCTTTGTTTTTTCTTCACATCACTTTCAACATTAGTTCGTTCAAGTGAAGGATTTTATCGGGTTTCCACTGGGTGTATCTGCCACCGACAATAATGTTCCTACCCATAAAAAAAATCAAAAAAAAAAAAAAAAAAATCAGGAAATTTTTCAATGACTAGCTTTCAAGGCCGTAATTTTCAACATTTCCAAAAGTTTTATTTTTACGTATTTATCTAACTGATGTTTTATGCCGCACTCAAGAATATTTCACTTATACGACAGCGGTCATCATTATGATGTGGGGAAACTGGGCAGAGCCCAGGGGTAAACCCACGACCATTCCAGCAACTTTAAGCACCACCCAGTTTCCTTTTTAGCTTAAAGGCAAAGAAAACAATGAAATCAAGTATACATACCAAATGACAGACTACAGGAAAATAGTTTTACTTTCTACAATTTGTCTAAACAAATGAAATGGTTTTATAAATCATATTTTATGCTGGTCTGGTGGTGACAAAGAGGGTATCATAAGAATGTATTCATGAATCTATATGTACATGAATTCTGAATAATGCAATCTAGCAGTCTGTGTGTGATAAGTGTCTGATGTGGTGGCAAAAATCCTGATGTGGTGGCAAAAATCTGATGTGGTGGCAAAAATCTGATGTGACGTCACTATAAGTTGCAAATGCATTTCACTATGTTCAAAAAATTCTAAAAAAAAAAACAAACCTATGCTTACGGACCGTGGTTGAAGGTCTTTCTTCTGACATGTTCTTCACACCAGTGTTTCCTTTCCAGCTTAACCACATGACTTTGTGCGGACATTCAAGGGAAAGTAACTGATACTATTTTGGTGGTTTATTTACTTTAATTCTTCGACTGTTTTGCGTGTTTGCAAGGTGTATGTTCAAGCATTTTTTCAAGACATTATTATTCTGTGTTGACTGATAAAATTATGCCTTTGTGAAGCATGAAACCACTCCACCAATATAGTTTTGTCTGAAAACATGTAATTATATATGTGTATAAACTGCACTGAAAGTTGCTCTTTCATATGGGAAAAGGTTAAGGAACTACGGTAGCAGGTCCATTCCAAATCATATGTTATATGATATTTCCTTCACAAAAATAATTACTTTCGAGGATTTATCTCAAAATAACACTTTCAAGGACTTTCTAGGTCTTGAAAATCTTAAAATGAAACTCATGTACTTTAACTGTTTCAAGAACAATAAAACAGACAAGGTTCCTTCTTATTTTGTTCTTTTTCTCGATATTTTTATGTCTTTATTTGCTTGTTTTAGAGGGCTTTCTAATCAAACAAATATATCTTTAGCAGAAAAAAATTGCTGGGAGAGTCCACATTTCCAACAAAATACACAGTTTTAAATTTTTTTTCTTTTCATTTTTAAAAACAACAATGTAAATCGTTACCTTCTGATGGGCACCTGAAAGCGCATTTTTACCTGCCAAACTAAAGGTGAAATACAGTCATTAGTTACCTGTTAGTAGAAGGAAGGCAGCATTCCCAAACATCAGCCTGTGTTGGTTTTTCTTGTACAAGCTGTCTCGGGTGTCTTCTGGCCTGAACAGACCCAGCAGGATGGAGACCACGATGAGGAACAGCATACTGATGATGGTGAACGCCTGCACAAGACGGAACCATGCTGCAACCGCAAATCAGGTCAGAACAGGTAAGATCAGGGTAATTAGTGAGACAGTCGCCAAGTCAGTCTGTCAATGAATGCAGGGTGTCAGGGACATGGGTTCAATGAAAACTTCAACAATCAACACCTTCCAACAGGGTGCTTCTTATTAAAAAGGATTTAATGACGGTGGAGCATCGAGCAATCAGGGTGGATGGTAGGTTGTAATGAGGGTGGTTTATGGGACTAATGAAGATGGGGTATGGGAGTATGAGGGTGGGGTATCAAGTAATAAGGGTGGGGTGTGGAAGTAAAGTGGGTGGGGTGGAAGTAATGAGGGTGGGGTACAGGAGTAATGGTGGTGAGGTGTGGGAGTAATGAAGGGTGGGGTGTGGAAATAATGTGGGTTGGGGTGTGGGAGAGTAATGATGGTTGGGTATGGGAGTAATGATGTCAGGGTAAGGGGGTAATGAAGGTGCAGTATGAGAGTAATGAGAGTGGGGTATAAGAGTATTGAGGGTGTCATGTGGGGAGTAATGAGGGGTGTCATGTGGGAGTAATGAGGGTGGTATAGGAGTAATGAGGGTGGAATTTGGGAGTAATGATGGTGGGGTGGCAGAAATGATGGGTGGGGTAAACCATATGGGAGTAATGATGGTGGGGTATGGGAGTAATGATGGTGGAGTATGGAAGTAATGAGAGTGGGGTATATGGGAGAAATGAAGATGGAGTTTTAACCGTATGATGACTGACTGATGGAGTTGATATATGGGACAATGGGATGAAGTAGCTTATATGGAAGAACTGAGAACTGGAAACTGGTAACAATAAAGGCAGGGGATGAAGGCGTACGTGCAAGTAATGTAGAAAAGGTGAGAGGTGAGGTTGTCCAGCTAAAAGCAAAACCAACTGAACTCATCTGGTTGTAATCCACAGGTGTTTTAACTTGCAGAATTGACATTCAGTAATCATAATTAATCATGAAGTTTTTACATAAAGTTAGACACAAATTCTTACGCGGCATGATGTCCTTGGCGATGTCATGGAAGATTGTGGTATGGATCCACCAACAGCCGACATAAGCGGCCAGTGTCGGGTCCGCGGTTTGATGTAACCCGACAGACAGATCTCCCATAACCGGTGTTAGCCAGGGGACTGTGGACTCGCCGCCAGGACTGGATCCAATAGGGGGTAGCAAACGCCACGAAGAGGCTCAGGAAAGCCAGAACGGAGCAGAAAAAGCCCGTCCAAAACAGCCATTTCATTCCCTTCGCTTGTTTTGCCACGCTGGACGCCATCTTGGAATGCTTCGTTTGACTGTTTAGTTCACCTGAAGATGGACTAGTCTAAGTTTACACACGCGCAGGTAGAGGGGGGGATAAGGTATGCATTAGGTTTGGTGACCTACTTTGAGTCGGGATACAAGTAAACTGCGCGTTTTGAAATTTGTAATAAAGTGCGAATTTAGGAAAACATGTACAGGCCTATTTATTATCAAGTTGTCAAAACTTTTGATTCAGATTAAGAGATTTATTGTACGTAAATACTCGGATGTTTGTATTTGTATACATTTCACATTTAGTACAAAGCAAAGCAACTTGGTATCGCGCATGGCAAGTTGTGACAGGTGAGTAAGACGGAAGTTGACTCAAGGTGTCATAAATATATACCTGTAGGCATATGTTTTCCCTCACCGTAGGCTACTATTTATAAACCCCTTTATACATTGTACATGTATGGGGTGCGTGTACATCTACATATTGGCCTACATATATTGGCCTGTAAAATATTTTTCAGTTAATATAGGCCTATACTTTTATGAAATATTAACTACTTCCAACCTGTACAACCTCTCCGGTCGTACGTGGGAAGGTCTTCCAGCAACCTTCGGATGGTCGTCATGTTTCCTCCCACCATAATGCTGGCCGCCGTCGTATAAATGAAATATTCTTGAGTACGGTGTAAAACACCAATCAAATAAATAAATAAATACATCCAGCTGTATACTTGCATGCATATGCCTATACCCGACTGCATTTTTTTATGTTCCCAGCATCTTCACTCAACCAATCAGTCAAATCAACGACTGGTTAGACCAGTGATTCAATCATTCATGTATTAACTTAATGTGATTGATCAGTTCTTTTTGTACTGGATATTGGGCACTGAATCTATTAACGAACCAGTGTGTTAAACAATCAAGCACGCACTTGAAAAGCATGTTACAATCAACGCAATACAATACAGTAAAATAACGATACAATATTTTATTGAGGAACACAAATGTACATATTATGACGCTAAAAGACACATATAGACATATTTGATTTATTTATTTGATTGGTGTTCTACGCCGTACTCAAGAATATTTCACGAATACGACGGCGGCCAGCATTATGGTGGGTGGAATACCGGGCAAAGCCCGGGGGAAACCCACGACCATCCGCAGATTGCTGGCAGACCTTCCCACGTAGGGAAGCCAATATGAGCTGGACTTGAACTCAGAGTGACCGCATTGGTGAGAGACTGTTGAGTCATCACGCTGCGCTAGCGTGCTAACCAACTGAGCCACGGAGGCCCCCATATAGACATATATACATGCATCATGCAATGAATTTTTCCGTTTGGCGTTGTCCAAAGCTGTTTGCGATAAATGTGAGTAATCTAGGATGCAAATAAAGTTGAACTGAAAATTGTGTACCTTTTCTTTTAGACCTTTACAGATGTCATAGACGATAGACCAGCGAGAGCTGGATTCGAGCCGTTGATCTTTTTATATTGAAGACAGCAAAATGCATGGGATGTTTATCGACGGGCCGGCGTCAGCGTATCACTGAGCTTAGAGTCGATGCACACGATGATCGGCGCGAGGCAAATTTTAGTAGGCTACTTAGACGCAAGGCGATAGGCCTACATGATTCAATATTTAGAGGTTATATAATGGATATTTTTGGCAATAAATCGATCAGCGCAAATCCAAACGAGTTTTTCCTATACAAAGTATACACAATATCAACCTCATCTATGCACGTGTAACCATTCAAAATCGGTAGGCCTAATAAAGTTTCTAAAATTTATAAAACAAGGTCGCCTTAATATTATAAACTTTTTCAAACATCGGAATTATTTTAACACTATAAATAGCACAAGTACGAGTCTGATATTTACGGAAAGGCAGTAATTTTAAATTGCATGAGCTATTATTGGTAAATACATAAAATTTACTTGATTATCGAATATGTATTTTTTTTGCTAAAAGTAATCTCCGGTAGGCCTGTATACATGTTTATATCCGGTGGGTATAAAAAAAATGGGCCGCACTTCAACACTCAATATCTCCGAAGCCCTCTTACGTCAGCTTCTAACAATTTACACACTCAAAAGCCATCATGTTTTAAGTATACAGACCAAATTCCAATTTCATCCTTTGAGATCTCTGTTCATGGGACCAAAATCAAAATAGAGTCAAAACCACATATTCGGACATTTCAAAATAATGTTCTACCTTGTTTTATTTAAAAAGGTGATCAATTCCTTGTCCACCTCAGAGAAAACCATCTTGATTCAGCAAAACTTGTGCCTCTCTGGCAGAAGGGTCTCTCTCACACTAGGACCCTAGACAATTTTTCCAGACGACACTTGATTGACGCGTGTCACACAGGTGCAGCGCGCGCTCTACTCATGACACCTGATAGGTGATACAATATGGGTTACCGGAACGTGCGTTTTTGAGGTTATGTTTTAATTTCAACCCTGTAACACACTAATCAAGCTATGACCTTGAAAATTGGTCAATATATTAACAAAATCATGCCATTTGAATGTCTAAAGTTTGAAAGGGTTTGAACAAAGGATAATGGAGCAATGCAGCATCAAAGATTACGGCCCGTTTTTATATGTCCAACCGATATATAGCCTCTTGTAGATTTTATAGTAAGCTTTTGGTTTGTCTATTCTCTATTAGGTTAATAAGTCATTATTCAAAGGTAAACAACAACAAGTACTGTAGTTTTAGCCTAAATTTTGACAGCTGTTTAAGAAATGCTAAATTACTAAAATGTTTTCCAATCTAAAATATAAGAAATCCTTTATTAACTTTTAAGTCCGCTGCATATAATTGCATAGGTACTTGCACAAGTAAGGCTGATTTTGTGACTGATTCGAGAAAGTGAAGCGTGTTGTATGTGCTTCCCATTCCAGTGTTTTGAGACAAACGGACAGAATTCAGCCAAAATGTTTGGGATAGTGCTCGCAGGAGTTATCTCCCTTATGTCATCCCATAGGTGACGCCTTTCTGCTATTTCGTTCGTCCCGGCGAAAGCTGCGCGTGTGATGGTTTGTTTGCGTCTTGTACATGCCGTGAAAATTATTTTCACCCGTTTCTGTTTGTTTGAAGAAAGTCTTCTCCGAGTGCTTCGTCAGTAAGGAGCGTGGAAATGGCGAGCGTGTCGTATCACATCGCCCATCTTCTGGACAAGGTAAGTGATGTCAGAGAAATGCATCTTTCATGTCTCAACAACAACAACAGCAACGTGAAATATGTCTGTCTCATCGTCCCGTATCAAATCAGTTACCGCAGATGTAAACTCATCTATGCCTTTTTAGAGACTACGGTATTGTGTCTTACCGCTAATCTTTGACAACAATGCATAGATTTATTCTGATCGAGGTGATATTCTGATCGAGGTGATATTCTGATCTGATCAAGAACTCTGTCTGGAACTTCCGTACTCTTAGTCCAAGTACACTGACTGTTGGTGGGGGAAATGTTTGGGTACTCCATATTCATGGCTGCTCAACCACAGTTAGAGTCGAACAAGTTTGTCTCAATGATGTGGGCATGGGTAGCGGGGCCAATAACCACTCTACCTACCTCTAGCTGCTGAAATCACCGTTGTAATATATACATGTACCCTTCCATGTGACACACAGCATTTTGTAATAGTAACCCAATAAAGGGTCACTTCACGGGTAAAATGACTCCAGGCCATGTGGTACCTTCGTGTTTTCAACACAGCTGCTGGGAGAATACAATTTTAGGAATCTTTCCAAGAGCGGACTTTTTATTTTATTTTTTTTTTAACAGTGATTACCTTAGCCTTGTGAAATATTTTTGGTAAATGTCATTTTAAATTTTTGGGAATTGGGTAATATATAGTATCATAATTTGTACTATCTTAAATTAAGTCAACTATGAATTATGGAGTCTCGGAGTTCGACTGTTGGTAACGATTCAAGTTTTTCACGTGACCCTGTCAGGCAACGAGGCAAAAGGGTGGTTATGTTCAACTGATGACAGTATTGCCTGGAGGCATTTTACACAGGAAACAATACTTTATTGGATTATCATTACAAAATTTTGCTTGGCAGTTGGAAAGGCATATATGTTACAATGTGGGATTTGAGCAGCTAGAGGTAGGTGGAATGGTTATCTGGCTGTTAGCCGTGCCACACACCATTGAGACAAACATGCTTGACTCTGACTGTGGTTGAGCAGCCATGTATATGGCGCGTCCAACTATTTCTCGACCAACAGTCAGTACTCTCTGACTACCATACTTCGAATCGCCAGATTCAAGAGTCAGTCAGAGTCAGCCATGTAACTTTTAATCCAGCTCCTTGATCTCTTGTACATTAATTTTACAAACTAATGCTTACTTTATCAATCCGGGGGCCTTGAAGACCCAGGGTGCTTATCGTGCCAGCGCGGCGCAGTGACCCAGGAGCTTCTCTCCAATGTGGTCGCTGTGAGTTCGAGTCGAGCTCATGTTGGTTTCCTCTCAGGCTGTATGTGGGAAAGTCTGAAGCAACCTGCGAATGTTCATGGGTTTTTGGCCCAGTTTCCTCTCACCATATTTCTGGCCGCTGTCATATAAGTGAAATATTCTTGAGTACAGCATAAAATGCCAATCAGATAAATTTATAAATACTGTGTCAATCTCCATTTGCTGCTTTCGGCTGGTTAAATTTATGCACATTTTGAGTTACATATATCCAAAAATATAAGTCTTGAGTAGTCCATTTCTTTGACCAGACTGAAGCAGAATGCCAACGGTTTATCTCCACTGTGTGTCCAACCAGTTTTGATCACATGACTCCGAGAGCATGGTGGTCTATTGTTCTTTGAAGTTATAATTTGAGAAGCATGCTAAAATCTCTCTCTATTTCTGTTTCAGATGACGTCCAGCGATAAAGATTTTAGATTCATGGCCACAAATGACTTGATGGCGGAGCTTCAGAAAGATTCCATCAAGCTAGATGAGGACAGTGAGCGCAAGGTAAGCAGTTGCTGCGTGCCTACATGCTATACTTCATGTAAGCTGGACTGAAACATGAAAGCTCTTAAATTCAACTGACTTGTGGCATATTTTAATAGTCCTGGGCTTTCCCTGCATTCAGAATTCAAGACCAAAACATACATGTACTAGTCATATTTTACTGATTAATTTTACCATTGGATGATTTGTTGTTTTTCCTACGAATTACCAGGTGGTAAAAATGCTGCTGAAGCTGTTGGAAGACAAAAACGGGGAGGTGCAGAATCTGGCTGTCAAGTGGTAAGTCAATTAAGCCTGCTGGG
Source organism: Liolophura sinensis (assembly GCF_032854445.1). Taxonomy (NCBI): domain Eukaryota; kingdom Metazoa; phylum Mollusca; class Polyplacophora; order Chitonida; family Chitonidae; genus Liolophura; species Liolophura sinensis. The sequence continues at coordinate 12,163,882 of NC_088297.1, read as the reverse complement.
GTGGCCTCCGTGGCCAAGTGGTTAGTGTGCTAGCGCAACACAATTACTCCAGAACTTCACACCAATGCGATCGCTGTGAGTTCAAGCCCAAATCATGCTGACCTCCACTCCTGTTGTACGTGGGATGGTCTGGTAGCAAGATGTAGATATTTCGGGGTTTCCCCAGGGCTCTACCCAGTTTCCTCCCATCATAATTCCAACTGCCATTGCATAAGTGAAGTAGTCTTGATTACGGTGTAAAACACCAATGAGATAAATAAATCAATCAGTAATTTCCATCACTGGCACACCAGCATTCTAGGTGACTGTGATCAGATATAACAGTTTGTTGTTGCAAATAAAAATCAGTAGGAAATAAAAAGTAGATAAATGAAACAAAAAAAGTAGGAAAAGTGGAGGGATTTTTTAGGTCTACTTTGAAATTCATATGGCTGTCACTCAATTCACATAGAGTGGGACAATTGTGCCACATCAGAGATATAGACAAAATTGATTCATGTATTGAGTTGATAATCTAGCTCCATATAAATGAACTGGCTTGTTCTCGTCTAACATGTATGGTTACAAGATTTTTTCCAGTTTCAGGAGATGAATCATTTTTGTGGAATGAACAGATTTCATTATCGGATTATTTTGGGGAGTTATTTGTGTAAGTAAGGCCCAGTTTGGCGTTTTTTTTTGTTATCAAGTCTTGTTTTTTTGCCTGTTTCAGTCTCGGCCCCCTGGTGAACAAAGTCAAAGAATTTCAAGTGGAGACCATCGTGGACACATTGTGCAGTAACATGTTATCTGATAAGGAACAGCTCAGAGATATTTCCCAGTATTGGTGAGTTTTAATTGACTCAGAAGCAGGAAACAGTACATCATATTTATCGCCAATGAATAGAGAAAGATTTTAGTGACAAGTATTTATTTATTTATTTGATTGGTGTTTTACGCCGTACTCGAGAATATTTCACTTATACGACGGTGTCCAGCGTTATGGTGGGTGGAAACCATGCAGAGCCGGGGAAATCCACAACCATCCCGCAGGTTGCTGGCAGACCTTCCCACATACGACCAGAGAGGAAGCCAGCATGAGCTGGACTTGAACTCACAGCGTTCGCATTGGTGAGAGACTCCTCGGTCAATATGCTGCACTTGTGTGCTAACCGACTGAGCCACGGAGGCCCCTGGTGACAAGTAACTTTCAGTTATTGCCTCAGTGAATGTGTCCGTGCTTGCCTCGGGAAATATAAAGCTGGTGAACAGTGTGAGTTCTTCCCGTAGTATACTTTACACCCTCTGTTGAAATAGGGAAAGAGAGATAAGAATACATGTATGTGGAAAGTTTATATAGTGCTTAATCAGTCCCCGATTTGGACGGACACTTGGGAATTGGCTAAATATGAATGAGGCTCATGGGGCATAGGTAGATTGTGCTCTGTTCTTGGGTTGTAAGATTTGCCTCCTACTGGTCTGGGCCCCTCTTAACGTTAAGAGGGTTTTGTGAAAGTCGGCCCTAGGATCTTGGTGGCTTGACAGAGCTGTTGTGGATATAATTTAGATGGGCTTGCATGAAGTTTCACTTGCCGTTCTACGATATGGCAGTTATAATGGCATTCACATACATGCTGGAAATTCACAAACGGTTAAAACACACACACACAAAAAAGATAGCTGTTGTATAAGTGAAGCATCGTAGGTTTTTGGCATGAGGGAAAAGTCAGTGAAATAAAGTCAAACTGAAAAGTTAGGAATGCTGATTAATGGGTAATTTTGCCTGTTTTAGAGTGACATGTTATTTAACTCATTATAAAACATGATCAATCAAGCAAAGTAGAAAGAAAAAAAAATCTAGTAATATTTCTAGTAAAGTTCAGTTTAAGATTTGCCTTGGTTCTATTTGCAGGCCTGAAGACTGTGATAAGTGAGTTACCGCCTTCCTCTACGGCGTTAGCGGCCAGCATTTGTAAGAAAATCACCGGCCGACTAACAAGTGCCATTGCTAAGGTAAGGAGTCAAGTGCATTTGAATAAAGTAAAATAGCAAAAAATGAATGAATGAAGCAATATAGAACATAGTCTGTCCTTGAATGTGTTCTTGGAATAGCTAATGTAGCCAGCCTATGTGTTCTTGGAATACTTAATGTAGCCTATCTATCTGTTCTTGGAACACCTAATGTAGCCAGTTGATGTGTTTTTGAAATACCTAATGTAGCCAGCCCAGGAGTTCTTGGAAAAGTAAATGTAGCCAGTCTGCGTGTTCTTGGTAAAGAATTTAACCTCCCCAAATTTTTTTGGGCATAAAGAGTGCTGCATGCCAGTGTGTTCTTGGAATGAAGAATGTAGCTTTCCAGTGTTCTCAGAATATACAGTGGCATGTACATGTAGCTTGTCACTGTGTTCTCAGAATATACAGTAGAATATAGCTTGCCAGTGTGTTCTCAGAATATACAGTAGAATATAGCTTTCTAATGTGTTTTTGGAATGTAGAATGTAGCTTTCCAATGTTCTCAGAATATACAGTAGAATGTTTCTTTCCAGTGTTTCTTTCCAGTGTGTTCTCAGAATGTACATGTAGCTTGTCACTGTGTTCTCAGAATATACAGTAGAATGTAGCTTGCCAGTGTGTTCTTGGAATATCCAGTAGAATATAGCTTTCTAATGTGTTCTTGGAATGTAGAATGCAGCCCGCTATTTTTTATAATTCTTCATGTATCTGATTCTCCTGACAGCAAGAAGATGTTTCCGTTCAGCTGGAAGCTCTGGACATACTCGGAGATCTGCTCAGCAGGTTTGGAGGTGAGTAGATCAGAAAGTCACGAACCAACAAGAACATTGAACATGAAGAGTGTGATCGTTGACAAATGGTCAAACGTAACCTCTTCGTTAGTCCAGTCAGGGTTTCACTCCAACTGTTTATGCAAATCCTTTAATATTAGCAAGTTTATTTATTTATTTATTTTCATTGGTGTTTTACGCCGTACTCAAGAATATTTCTCTTATACGACTGCGGCCAGCATTTTGGTGGGTGGAAACCGGGCACAGCTCGGGGGGGAAACACCACGACCTTCCGCAGGTTGCTGACAAACCTTCCCACATATGGCCGGAGAGGAAGCCAGCATGAGTGGACTTGAACTCACAGCGACCGCATTGGAATATTAGCAAGTAACTCACCCAATAGCACTACGGCTAAGTAGAACTCCAGTGCTGGACCCTTTCAAATTGTGAATAGATGCTTTCATATTCCCTGAATCCATTCCGATCGATTGAAATGTTGAAAACGGAGGAAAAATGGGTTGATCTTTGCTGATTGAACATCAGAAAATCTACTACGTTACGATGAAGCCACTGTTGACCTTGTGATGTCACGCCGGTGCATTCCCTGCAGGCATGTGAGGCTTCTCTGTGTACAGCACAGACCACGGGAGGACGATCTGTATACGTTTTCCTACCAATTTCATGATTATTCCATGCCCAACTGTGGCTTTGTGACTGGAGTAACACAATGCAGAATACTGTAAAACGCCACAGATTGAGAAAATATGGACCAGATCTCATCAAAAACACCTTTGATTACGCAGGCTCGATTGTAGTCGTATGAGACTTGCTAATTCAGCCATGCTTACTAAAATAAAAGGCCAATGGACGAGGCTTATATCTCCCCCCCCCCCACCTTACACACACAAAAGCCAAACAAAAAAGAAAAGAAGCCCAGATTTTCACTCCCCGAATGCAGAATTAAGATGTTCAGTACTTGCTTGTTTGAAACAGCAGGTAGAGCACAAACTGTAAGAACCGCTAACGTTTGCCCTGCAATGGCCACAAGACTACAGGGCAGCCCTCCAGCTCAGTTCACACCTGGCCTACAGGCCGCTGTGCGCGTGTGATACTCCATCACGTGCCATACCTTTAATTTGCATTTCTATGTGTTAACTAATCACGGTTTCCCTTCAGTATCATTCAAGCTTTTCCTGATTTTTACTTTTTTAAAACAAAACAAATTTCTCGTCACTGCAACTCACAAACAGCTGGCCCTACTGCTTAGATCCTCTTGTCGCAGCCAGTAGGCCTATCGCTCGAAAAAATAATGATCCACACCAAATTTTCCACGGGTATTACCTTAATTTAATGAACGTCCAATTCAAATCAGACTGGAGCACGTTTGCATAATCTATGGTGGCCGGTAAGGTGGGTAAAAATCGGCCATTGATCGCTCAGTCGCTATGTTGTAGGCCAGCATGCTTATCTAGGATCTAATACAACTGAGGTATCTTTCAAAATATTTGTTGTAAAACTGTTTTACATACATGTAAATGATTTTCAAGGTGTTAATTAAGAGGTGTACATGGAGGGGTAATAATAAATTAAGGTAGTGTCGGGAAAAGCACTCGGTAGGTAGGGCCAAATGCATGGATTCGGCTGTGCTTTGCAGGGCTGTTCATTACATAATTCTGACAGGTATTCACGCCATGACATCACCCGAACAGGGCTGCGTGGCCGACGAGATCAGCAAACAGTCCAACTTAAATGGTTTTTTTTAAAGTGGAACTAGTTAAAATAATATTTTTTAAAATGCAGTTTACATACTAACATAGTGAATATAATGTGTGTAAAGAACATTTAGGATGAAAATAAAGGCGTTGGGTTTCTCCTTTAAGCAGAATTAGGTAAAAAAAGAAGAAAAAAATACAGTGATGTTAATTGCAATATATTAGACGTCACTGATATATTTATTTGATTGGTGTTTTACGGCGTACTCAAGAATATTTCACTTATACGACGGCGGCCAGCATTATGGTGAGAGGAAACCAGGCAGGGCACCGGGGAAAACCCACAACCATTCATAGGTTGCTGCAGACCTTCTCACATACGGTAGAGGAAGCCAGCATGAGCTGGACTTGAACTCACAGCGACTGCATGAACTCACAGCGCTATGCTAACGCGCTAACCAACTGAGCCATGGAGGCCGCTACGTCACTGATATAGAATTACTCCGAATGCTGAATCCATTAATGAAGACAATACTGATTTTTTTCCCTTTTATTCAAACAGTAAATGATTCTAATCCCCATGTGTTATTGTTATTCCACACAGGCCTGCTGATAAGCTTCCATCACTCCATCATGCAGGCACTTCTTCCCCAGTTATCTAGCCCGCGTCTCGCCGTGCGCAAACGTGCGATAATAGCCATTGGCCACCTGGTGATGAGCTGTAACAACACACTGTTCGTGGAGCTGATAGAATTCCTGTTATCTGAACTCAGCAAGAATTCATCAACGTCCACCACCCGGACCTATATCCAGTGTCTCGGGGCAATCAGGTGAGGAATCAGGTCTTAACCGATCAACATGGAAGACAGGTGTTTCTAAAGCTATGCTTGTCTTTTGTGTGTAAGACTGGTTTCTCAGACGAACTGATGCACATTTAATCGGACATGGCCGACTCTTTTAGACACATCAATTCTTGCAAACAGAATTGTCTCCCTTTATCAGCGACAAGTGGTGCTCCTTTAGCTTGCAAAAGACGGTAAAATTTGGAACAGATACTAGTAGTTTTGAAATTAGAATATTACATTTCTTTATCAGCCTCTTGGAAAAGTAAACTTATGAGTATGTTGTTCTGGTCTAACCATGTGAGAAAAAAAAAAAGAAACTCCATATTACTGTTAGAATTACATATATATGGGCTCAACGGAGCAAAGCAGGTGTCGCAAATTTTAGAAGAAATAAGGTATACTAAATCACTGCTAATTTTAATGTAAATCCAACGATTGAATTAGAAAAAATGCTAGGAGTTTTCCACAGTGTGACGATTGTAGATTTAGTTACATTGGTGAAGGTTGTAGTTGAAATACCATCCAAGTAGGTATATCAGTAGATGTATGCCTGCCTTTCCTCTGTGAAGAGCTTTAATAGTGTCAGTGGGTAGAGTTGCAAAGTTTGCACATCATTTTGTAGATAATATTGCATTGGGGATGAAATATGCCATTGATCCATACACCTCCTTGTAATGTAGTTTGAAATTCTTTGAAAAAGTACTACATATGAATTTATAGCACAATGTTTTGTATTTTTAGCCGGCAGGCGGGACATCGTATTGGGGAACATTTGGACCGTATAGTCCCTCTAGTGGTGAAATTCTGTAAAATAGAAGACGATGAGTTGAGGGAGTACTGTATCCAGGCGTTTGAGTCGTTTGTTAGGAAGTGTCCGAAAGAGGTGACGCCGTTCGTGACTGATGTAAGTGATGAGCCCAGCAGTGTGGTAAATCATGGGAGATAATACCCAGTTTAAAGCTGAACTGCCAATAATGCTTTCAAATTTCCCGAATTTTGTTGTTGTCAGGCTTCTCCAGTGGAAATATTGTACACTAAGATTAAACAAATTCGCCCAAAGTGAGACAATAAAAGGCACTGGCATGTTATCAGCTGATAACTAATCAGGCCAGAGTTATTTCTATAACCCGAGAGCACCACAGGTTCTGCTGACATCACAGTAGTCCTGTTTTTTCCTTTTGGTGCAGAAGGCACAGGTGACCTTAGAGCACCTTATTGAAGATTAATGTAACTTAGTACAATGCAAAATGAGTAATGCTATCAGAGATGAGGTTTTAGGGGGAAAAAAAAAAATAGTAAGGATAATTCTTTTTCTGCCTCTGACAGATTATCCACATTTGCCTGGAGTACATTTGTTATGATCCAAATTACAACTATGATGATGATGATGATGAGAGCTCCATGGATACAGAGATGGAAGATGAAGATGAAGGGTGAGCAAGTATAACACAGGCCGCTCAGTGTCAATCATAACTCAAAAGTGAAAGTGAAACTTGAACTTTTTGTAACAGGAAAAATAAGGTTTAAAGTGTAACACATGTTGTGATGTAATAATAAAATGAAAGTGGAATATGCTTTCATTGTTTTTCAGGACTTCACTGCTTATTGGTGATTTGCTTTTATTGGCAAGTTTAGCTGAGTTGCTAAAACTGTTAACACGTATATTTTTAGAAAGTACAAAGTACAGGCATAACTAATGTTGTACCATGAGGATCTGCGTCCAATAACATGAAAAGCAATTTTAAACAAAATGTTTGGGATTGTATCTAAAAAAGTACAGACTGTATATTGTCCTTTGTCCTGTATATTGTGCATATAAAACGCAATGGCACGAGAGGGATGTTCAATCACTGAAATTACCAAATTCACGATTTCAGTACTTCATGTATTGGGGTGAAGTTTTGCCTTCATGTGTCCCCTACAGACAAGCTCTTTTCTCTTAACACCATGTTTAGCCGATCACCTTTTCTGTTGACACTTTATTCAGCTGAACCCCTTTCTGTTGACATCATGTTTATCTCATCATCTTTTATGTTGACACCCTGTTTAACTGATCACCATTTTTGTTGACACCCTGTTTAGCCAGTCACCTTTTCTGTTGGCATCCTGTTAAGCTGATCACCGTTTCTGTTGACACCCAATCTAGGTGATCACCTTTTCTGTTGACACACTGTTTAGCTGATCACTGTATCTGCTGACGCCCAATCTAGCTGATCACAGTTTCTGTTGACACCCAATGTAGCTGATCATTTTTCTGTTGACACCCTGTTTAGCTGATCACCATTTCTATTGACACCCAATCTAGCTGATCACAGTTTCTGTTGACACTCAGTGTAGCTGATCACCTTTTCTGTTGACGCCCTGTTTAGCTGATCACCATTTCTATTGACACCCAATCTAGCTGATCACCTTTTCTGTTGACACCCTGTTTACCTGATCACCGTTTCTGTTGACACCCAATCTAGCTGATCACCTTTTCTGTTGACACCCAATCTAGCTGATCACCGTTTCTGTTGACAGAGAGAGTGAGGAGGAATATAGTGATGACGATGACATGAGCTGGAAAGTCAGACGTGCTGCGGCCAAATGTCTTGACGCCATCATCGCCACACGGCACGAGATGCTGATGGAATTCTACAGGATTGTGTCACCAGCTCTTATTGCACGGTTCAAAGGTGAGAAATGTGATCGTCTGAGAAAAGAGATTGGCTAGTGCTGTGCTAGTTCATGACAAAAACCATAGACTAATTTGTATATCCAATGCTCTTCTGTCGTGTCTTAGGAACACACCTGCTAAATGTGAACTAAACTCGAAGGACGATCAAACACAGGATGCTTTCTGTTTTGTTAGATTAGAGTTCATCAGTATTTTAATCTCTTAGTTATCTCCCTTTAGAATTAAGAACGGTTATAAGGCAACATCTCACTGTATAATCGCTGGTAAATTACTGGTTAAAATTTTCTGAAATTTACATGTAGAGAATTTCTATAAGACAACCTTATGATTCCATTCTTTGAAAATGAGAAAATACTTAATTTTGTGTATAAGAGCATTCATGTTTTAAGTTTTTTGAGCCTGATGATGTTTTCCAAGCACATGTCAGAATTTACTCTGTGGTGAAAAAGTTTACTGAAGGCTCATGTTGAAAATATTTACATTTCGTTCGTTGGCGAATTTTTTTCACTAACTCAGCTGAGTTTAAGAAAAAAGAATGAAAAATTTGATATGTTCTAAAACACGAGCGCCTATCAAATGAAGTTGGTTGCCTCCAAAACAGCTCATTTTAGACCACGAAGCCATCGTGAAAGAAAAAAAAATCTTAAATCAAAATAAGTCAAATCTGTATCATAAACTTAATTTAATTTAATTTTCACAAATATATGACCGAATGTGCATAATTAAACATGTCAGGCTCATCATGAAGTTGTTTTGCAAAGTGTTTTGCCTTCTGTGTCTGTTAGTGAATGGGTTCGGATTTTTCGCACTGGTTTTGTATTGTGTTTGCAGAGAGAGAGGAAAATGTGAAGGTGGACATATTCCATGCCTACATCACCTTGCTAAAACAGACTCGCCCAACAGTAACAACAGACCCTGATTCCATGGAACAGGAGGAAGGGTGAGTCCATTCATGTTCAGGGGGATGATAAGGCTGCATCCAAGGGAACAAGAAATGACTGTATTTTAACAATCTTCAGCAGACAGTCGTGCCGAAGGTTTATGTCTCTATATTGTGTTATGACATGTGACAGTCATGTGACTTTAGTGCCCAGGGATTGTGGTATAATTCATGCTGGTCACAAACGGTCTCCAGTGGCCAAGAGTAGAGGGGTTTGAGCAGCTGATCAAAACATAGTGATGTCACGAAATATCAACCATGCATGCGTGGGGAGCATCGACCCTATTTATTAGGTCACGAGGTTGACACAGCACTTGAGCATTGGTCACAACTGTGAATTATCATGGATTTACTGGTCGTAAAGGCTACAGAATGTGGAAAATATTGGCAGAGGAAGAGAGAATGACTTAGTGAACATAATGTATTGGAGGTTTGCCCTATTAATGCATGTATGGGTTTATTTGGCATGGATTTTTTAACTCTGCACAACGCTGTTCTTGAATACCACTATTTTAACCTGGAAGACTCCTCGGCTGTGATCTACGCCTAACCCCATAATAAAAAGATCACAGCTGAGATCCTTGGCTACTGAAAGCCTAGACTTGTGTCCCTGCTGCCTCCTGTCATGGGTCTAGAATCAGCCAGATATCCAGATAACCTAAACATACAAGATTTGTTCATACCGTTTATGATTTCGGAATAGCTGGCAGTCAAATTGGTCAGTCATTTGCACTATGATTGTTAGTAAATTTTCTGCTTTCAGGCCCCTTTCCATGCTGCAGGGTCAGATTCATCAATCTCTGACAACACAATCTTTTTGTTTTCAGCCCTGCTTCCAAACTACAGGGCCAGATTCAGTCAATCTCTTATTACTCTGTGTTCTGTTTCAGGCCTGTTTCCATGCTACAGGGCCAGATCCCATCAATCTCTTATTACTCTGTTCTGTTTCAGGCCTGTTTCCATGCTGCAGGGCCAGATCCCATCAATCTCTTATTACACTATGTTCTGTTTCAGGCCTGTCTCCATGCTGCAAGGCCAGATCCCATCAATCTCTTATTACCCTGCGTTCTGTTTCAGGCCTGTTTCCATGCTGTAGGGCCAGATTCCATCAATCTCTTATTACTCTGTGTTCTGTTTCAGGCCTGTTTTCCATGCTGCAGGGCCAGATTCCATCAATCTCTTATTACCCTGTGCTCTGTTTCAGGCCTGTTTCCATGCTGCAGGGCCACATTCCATCAATCTCTTATTACACTATGTTCTGTTTCAGGCCTGTTTTCCGTGCTGCAGGGCCAAATCCCATAAATCTCTTATTACTCTGTGTTCTGTTTCAGGCCTGTTTCCATGCTGCAGGGCCAGATCCCATCAATCTCTTATGACTCTGTGTTCTGTTTCAGGCCTGTTTCCATGCTGCAGGGCCAGATCCCATCAATCTCTTATTACTCTGTGTTCTGTTTCAGGCCTGTTTCCATACTGCAGGCCTGTCTCCATGCTGCAGGGCCAAATCCCATCAATCTCTTATTACTCTGTGCTCTGTTTCAGGCCTGTTTCCATGCTACAGGGCCAGATCCCATCAATCGTGAAGGCAGTGAACAAGCAGTTAAGAGAAAAAAGCGTAAAAACGAGACAGGGCTGTTTTAGTTTGCTGACAGAGATGGTGTTGGTGTTACCTGGGGCGCTGACAGATCATATACCTGCCTTAGTCCCAGGCATACAGTACTCCCTGGGGTAAGGCGAGAACTTTTTGTCATTTCAAGGACATATAATAAATTGCAATTGACATCTTTGCATATGCGTGTAATTTGCTAAGTAGCAACAGTACTGTTTAAGCATTTATACATGGACAGGTAATATAAAACACTGACTGAGGTAAACTGACACAAGGCTGTCAATACTTCTGTATTTTTTTTATCTCTCCGTACTGTAGTGTCTTTTTTTTTTCAACAGTGGCTGTTTTCGTTATTGCCAATGGCTTTGTGGTCTAAAAGGAGCTGTTTTGCACGCAACCGACTTCATTTGAAATGTTTAGAAACGTTTGTGTTTTAGAACATACACGTATCAAATTTTTCATGGAAAAACTGCATTAATTTGATAAATCACCCAAAATTGCATCAAATTCATCACCAACTCCTGACCCTCCAGTGCTAAGCTGGTGAAAAAAATAGTGTGAGATTTATATGAGTAATTATAAATCACATATAAGTTAAGGTGATTTTTCACCATTTTCACCATTCACCATTTTTGTAGTACTGTTAGTGCTCTAGAGCAGTTACTCTTTTGCACCTGAAGGTTTTTTAGTGGACACATATTATTGGACGCTGTTCGAGTCATCCACATTATAGGACCATGTAACAGTTTTCTTGTGAAGTTTTTATATTTAAACTATTATTAAAAATGATTATTTTTGCTCTCGTTTTCAGAGACAAAAATTCGAGCTCGAACATGAAGATCGACACGCTGTCATTCCTGAACTGTATCTTCATTCATCATAGTCCCACAGTGTTCCATCCTCACATCAGGGTTTTGGTACCGGTAAGTGTCATTCCTGAACTGTATCTTCATTCATCACAGTCACTCAGTGTTCCATCCTCACATCAGGGTTTTGGTACCGTTAAGTGTCATTCCTGAACTGTATCTTCATTCATCATAGTCCCTCAGTGTTCCATCCTCACATCAGGGTTTTGGTACCGGTAAGTGTCATTCCTGAACTGTATCTTCATTCATCATAGTCCCTCAGTGTTCCATCCTCACATCAGGGTTTTGGTACCGGTAAGTGTCATTCCTGAACTGTCTGTTCATTCATCATAGTCCCTCAGTGTTCCATCCTCACATCAGGGTTTTGGTACCGGTAAGTGTCATTCCTGAACTGTATCTTCATTCATCACAGTCCCTCAGTGTTCCATCCTCACATCTGTGTTCTGGTACCGGTAAGTGTCATTCCTGAACTGTCTCTTCATTCATCACAGTCACTCAGTGTTCCGTCCTCACATCAGGGTTTTGGTACCGATAAGTGTCATTCCTGAAATGTCTCTTCATTCATCACAGTCACTCAGTGTTCCATCCTCACATCAGGGTTTTGGTACTGGTAAGTGTCATTCCTGAACTGTATCTTCATTCATCACAGTCACTCAGTGTTCCATCCTCACATCCATGTTTTGGTTCCGGTAAGTGTCATTCCTGAACTGTATCTTCATTCATCACAGTCACTCAGTGTTCCATCCTCACATCAGGGTTTTGGTACTGGTAAGTGTCATTCCTGAACTGTATCTTCATTCATCACAGTCACTCAGTGTTCCATCCTCACATGAGGGTTTTGGTACCGGTAAGTGTCATTCCTGAACTGTCTGTTCATTCATCACAGTCACTCAGTGTTCCATCCTCACATCAGGGTTTTGGTACCGGTAAGTGTCATTCCTGAACTGTCTCTTCATTCATCACAGTCACTCAGTGTTCCATCCTCACATGAGGGTTTTGGTACTGGTAAGTGTCATTCCTGAACTGTCTCTTCATTAATCACAGTCCCTCAGTGTTCCATCCTCACATCTGTGTTCTGGTACCGGTAAGTGTCATTCCTGAACTGTCTCTTCATTCATCACAGTCACTCAGTGTTCCATCCTCACATCAGGGTTTTGGTACCGGTAAGTGTCATTCCTGAACTGTCTCTTCATTCATCACAGTCACTCAGTGTTCCATCCTCACATCCATGTTTTGGTACTGGTAAGTGTCATTCCTGAACTGTCTCTTCATTCATCACAGTCACTCAGTGTTCCATCCTCACATCCATGTTTTGGTACCGGTAAGTGTCATTCCTGAACTGTCTCTTCATTCATCACAGTCACTCAGTGTTCCATCCTCACATCAGGGTTTTGGTACTGGTAAGTGTCATTCCTGAACTGTATCTTCATTCATCACAGTCCCTCAGTGTTCCATCCTCACATCAGGGTTTTGGTACCGGTAAGTGTCATTCCTGAACTGTCTCTTCATTCATCACAGTCACTCAGTGTTCCATCCTCACATCAGGATTTTGGTACTGGTAAGTGTCATTCCTGAACTGTCTCTTCATTCATCACAGTCCCTCAGTGTTCCATCCTCACATGAGGGTTTTGGTACCGGTAAGTGTCATTCCTGAACTGTCTGTTCATTCATCACAGTCCCTCAGTGTTCCATCCTCACATTAGGGTTTTGGTACCGGTAAGTGTCATTCCTGAACTGTATCTTCATTCATCACAGTCCCTCAGTGTTCCATCCTCACATCAGGGTTTTGGTACCGGTAATTGTCATACTGAGCTGTTTCCAGACATGGGTTTCCGTTACTCGGCTCCAAGATGAATATGTGGTTGCTGTGAGTTCAAGTCCAGCTCATGCTGGCTTCCTCTCTGGTAGTATGTGGGAAGGTCTGCCTGCAACCTGCTAATGGTTGTGGGTTTCCCCCGGGCTCAGCCCGGTTTCCACCCACTATAATGCTGGCCGCTGTCGTATAAGTGAAATATTCTGAGTACGGCGTAAGACACCAGTAAAAAAAAAAAAAAAATCCAAGATGAATAGGGGAGTTTTGAGTTTAACTCTTTTGTTTGGTAAAGATGGAAAAGATAATCTTTATTTATTTGATTAGTGTTTTGCAATGTGCTCAAGAATATTTCACTTATATAACGGCGGCAGTCATTACGGTGGGAGGAATTAAAAAATGTTAACGTGATGTGATAGAAGTGTTAGGTAACTTTTGTTGACATTAATTCACAGATCACCTGTCTCAAATAAGTGATTGTCTTTAACACACCTAAAGCCTGGCGTATGTTGTCTGCGCTAAACTGTAACTGGAGGTTTATGTCTCTCACAGTGGCGCACATTGGAAACAGGACACAACTGACAGGTAGTAGTTCATCGCAGTCATAAGAGAGCACTCATATCACCAATTTTCTGTCATTTTAGGACACATGATCACCATGTCATTGTTCCAAAATGGCGCGGTAAAAGTCCAGCTGAGTAATCGTGTTATTTTTACACTCCATTACATGTACTTGTACAGAACCAGCTGTGAGTCAATCGCTAGAGCGCTAATGTTGCGTGAGGAACTAATTAGAGATAGCTCCAACTGATCGATGAAAGTAGAACACGACCTACTAACAGAAACTGGCCCTTACCAGTTGCCAATGGACGAATAAAGCGCACTTGTCACATTGGTAGACACAACTGATCACTCACTGATCACCGACGCACCCAGACCCGATTACAGCAAGTTCTGACGGGACGCCACTGTGACTATATGACCTAAAATTTCATACAGGACTAAGTCTCTCTTTTTTCCACATTCTGGGAGTTCTGTTGACTTAAGAAAAGTGTGTTGGGAAGTGTTTGGAAGGTAGAATGATTTTCTACTGAGAAAACGTAAATTTTAGCACCAGATGTAATATCTCTTGACATTTATTTGCCTCCAGAAATGCTCTTTTGAGGTTAAATTTTTAGGTCGTTTAGGGTACATGTAAGCTAGGCTTAGGAATGACATGCTTGATTTGACTTGTTTGTTTCAACCAATAGTGTCAGTATGATAATACAGTAGATCCAGGGTCAATCCTAAGCTGAGGCACACGTAAGACCTTAAAAGAGGAAGTTGTAACTTCCTCCCTTGGCATTCAGCATTAAGGGGATACTGCAACGACTGGTTGACTCCTATCAGCATCATGGCTTGGGCGGGGAGGCTTGCTAGCCTTCAGAAGGTGTCTCAGTTAAGCATCACTAGATAAAAGAGCGGTGAAAATCCGTCCTGCGACAAGGAGGCATATTACATGCACTCAAAGGATTACTTCGTCGCCATATGACTGAAAAATTGTTAAGTACGAAGTTAAACCCCAATCACTCACTCACTCACTCATCTGTGACATACTTGATTTGACACACTCTTTCGTTTCTTTTGGCCTATAAGTGCAAATAATTTAAAAAAGTAGCTGTTCTCTCTAACATGTCCAAGAGGGACATATTTACTTTGACACAGAACTTTCTTTATTTAGCTGATAGTTCAAATAAGTAAATAAATTATCTGTTCACTCTTAACACGTCTGAAAGTGATATGCTCGACTTGCCGCACCTTGTCTGTTTCAGCCGATTGTGCATGCTGTGGAAGATCCGTTCTACAAGATCACATCAGAGGCTCTGCTGGTCACACAACAGCTCGTCAAGGTCATACGACCCATAGGTCAGTCCTGTGTGTTAACTCTGCAGTGGTTAAAGCCACTGTGGTTTTAAAAGTGACATCCATACACCCTGATTTGATTATCATTACTGTTAATCTTCAACCCTTTCCAACCATTAAAGCGCTTTTTTCAGTGGAAGGTTTTTACGCATATAATTATTTACTTGAACACGACACTAAAAAGGATTTGTTTGTCAAAAAAGATGCAAGCTTCATAAGATTATGGAAATTATTTCTCTACGCCCAATAGTTTTCTCAGAATGTTTCAAAATAGTGGTTGCAGAGGTGGTTGAAAACGTGGAAAAATTAGGGTACAGGTTTTCTTGCGGGGCCTCCATGGCCAAGTGGTTAATGTGCTACCACAGCACAATGACCCATTAGTCTTAATCTCCAGTGTGTTCATCGTGAGTTCAGGTATAGCTTATGCTGCCTTCTTATAATGTCATACGTGAGAAGACCTGCCAGCAACATGCAGATTTATTTTTGTATTTGTATGGAGGGGCCTCCGTGGTTCATTGGGTTAGCGCACTAGCGCAGTGTAATGACCCAGGAGCCTCTCACCAATGCAGTCACTGTGAGTTCAAGTGTAGCTCATGCTGGCTTCCTCTCCGGCCTGAAGTGGGAAGGTCTACCAGCAACTTGCTGATGGTCGTGGGTTTTCCCCAGACCCTGCCCGTTTTCGTCGTACCATAATTCTGGCAGCGGCCATAAGTGAAATATTCTTGAGTACGGCTTAAAACACCAATCAGATTAATAAATAAATAAATTTGATTGGAGGTTCAAGCCATACTTGAGTATTTCTCTTATACCACGATGACCAGCATTATAGTGGATGGAAACTGGGCTCTGGGGAAACCCATGACCATCAGCAGGTCAATATATGGTTTAAATGAGGAGCAATTGTCAAGACAGTCCACCTTTACAACCAATTAGATAGGTATTCAGTTTTATTTTTATGCTCTCCAGCAAACTTTAAGAAAAGATTCTTCCCGAACCAAAAGTTAAATTTAAAGTTCTGTTTTTCGTTTACAGATGGTTCAGCGTCGTTTGATTTTGAACCGTATGTGAAGAATTTGTACACAGCTTGCTTGAGTCGTCTCAAGGCAGCAGATATAGACCAGGAAGTGAAGGAACGAGCCATAGCTTGTATGTGAGTACATGGAAATTTTCACTTCATTCCAGGTTATTTGATTAGAAGGATTACTGTTATGTTATAGATTTATTTATTCATTTATTTTATTGGTGTTTTACGCCGTACTCAAGAATGTTTCACTTGTACAACGGCGGCCAGCATCATGGTGGGAGAAAGCCGAGCAGAGGCCGAGGGAAACACATGACCATCTGCAGGTTGCTGACAGACCTTCCAACTTACGGCCAGGTTAGGTTATAGAAGATTACAGCATAAAACCAGAGCAAGGATGGCATTGTGATCATTGGCAAATGGTCACACAAATCAGATGAAGTCCAACCTTTTGCCTTTTACCTCAGTCGGGGTTAACCGTTTATGGAAATATCTCTGTAGAGGTAGGCATAATCTTTAAACATTATCTTTAGCCCATTCGCTTTTCCCAAACTTTCAACAGCTTGATATCGTGGGTAGGTAGGTTGCCAGCAACCTGTAGATGGTCTTGGGTTTCCTTCCCGCTCTACCTGGTTTCCTGAACTCATTATGCTGACCACCGTCGTATAAGTAAAATATTATCAAACACCCATCAAATAAATAAATACATGATCCTTCGAAGTATGTTAGAACAAATTTTAGAGCCTGGTGATGCTTTCCAAGCACATGTCATATTTTACCTGATGACAAAGTTGACTGAAGGCTCACCTTTTATATCAAAAACCTTCACTATTATCTGTTACAAATAGCACATGAGGTGTTTTAGAAAATGTACACCCCTATTTAAAAAACAGAGCCATATCTATAGCCATATTTGTTCCGGAAAACATTTCGCAGAATAATCAAGCTGTATGAAAACTACATGTAACAAGAAAATTTAACAAAGAAAGGATGGTTTACCACTAATATGAAAGAAAGTCTAGTTTAGTACACTTAAAAACTTAAAAGACTTGAAAATTAGATAACTTTTTAGTTTCATTTTAAAAACTTCTTTTTTCACTTTCACCCTTTCGCAAAGCTTGGGACAAGAGCCTTCAAGTTTTTTGCCCTGCTAAAATATTCACCTCAAAAAGATTGTAGCCAGTGTCTGGTGAGGTTAAGTGTTAAGCTTCCAACCGTTTGTTTTATTGTGGCATTATGGGATGATGGGGGGCCTACGTGGCTCAGTTGGTTAGCGTGCTAAGGTAGCGTAATGACCCAGAAGCCTCACGCCAGTGCGGTTGTTGTGAGTTCTCATGCTGGCTTCCTCTCCAGCCGTAAGTAGGAAGGTCTTTCAGCAACTTGCGGATGATCGTGGGTTTCCCCCGGGCTCTGCCCAGTTTCCTCCCACCACAATGCTGGCTACCTCGTATAAGTGAAACTATTCTTGAGTACGGCATAAAACACCAATCAAATAAGTCAGATAAATATGGGATAAGGTTTCTCAGATGTCTTGTGATGGCCTTCACTGGCAAATTGTTTTCTTCACTGGCTACTTGGTTTCCTTCTCTGACTACTCAGTTTCCTCCTCTACCCATAAACTTGACCTCAATTTATGTACACGTGAAAATGAAGTACCGCGTTAAAACACCAGTGAAATAAATAAGCTATTGAAATATGAACTTCCTATCAAATAAGAAAAAAAGAAGATAATTCGGTCGTAAGTAACTACATGTACATTGTGTACTTTCTTGCGTATGTAATAAAACAAACACATTTTAGTTGTAAAGACTAGGTTCATTGAAGAATCTTCTCTTCAAAATCAGCATCTAAGAAGTGGGTCAGTGACCAACAAAGGCATCAGCATGTGAACAAGTCCCCAGCTTTCAAATAGTTACACTGCTTCAGGAGCGGTAGATCCAGGGTCAATCCTGGGTCGAGTCACACCTAAGACCTTAAAAGAGGAAGTTGTAACTTCCTCGCATGGCGTTCAGCACGAAGGGGATAGTGCAGCGACTGGTTGACCTGTGTCAGTATGATGGCTCAGGCGGGGGAGTTTACTTGCCTTCGGTAAGTCGTCTCAGTGAAGCAGCACTAGATAAAAGAGGGGTGGAGGCACATTACACATACATGCACCCTAAGGATCCCTTCGTCGTCATATGACTGAATAATTGTTAAGTACAACGTTAAACCCCAAGCGCTCACTCACTCACTCACTTCCCCAGGCTCTGCAGGGTTTCTTCCCACCATAATGCTGGATTCCATCGTATAAGTGAAATATATATATATATGCATGTACTGCTTAAACCACCTATCAAATAAATAAATAAACAACTAAATATTTTCTCAGGGGACAGATCATCTGTAACCTTGGTGACAGACTGACCAATGACCTGAGAGTTTGTTTACCTATATTCCTTGATCGGCTGAAGAATGAAATCACACGATTAACGACAGTGAAAGCTCTCTCCATGATAGCTGGGTAAGGCATGATTTGCACCTGTAGTACCTAACCTTGGTGGTTTCTGGGCCATGCAGCCGTGAGAAATTCTCATCCTGTGTATCACTTTGTATTGTGTTTCGTTATGATCTGGCTGCTATGGTTGTCTGAACAGTGTGATTTGATGTGTCCTGCCTAGTACATGTATATGGATGATGTGGCTGTTACGGTTGTCTGAACAGTGTGATTTGATGTGTTCTGCCTAGTACATGTATATGGATGATGTGGCTGTTATGGTTGTCTGAACAATGTGATTTGATGTGTTCTGCCTAGTACATGTATATGGATGATCTGGCTGCTATGGTTGTCTGAACAGTGCGATTTGATGTGTCCTACCTAGTACATGTATATGGATGATGTGGCTGTTACGGTTGTCTGAACAGTGCGATTCGATGTGTTCTGCCTAGTACATGTATATGAATGATGTGGCTGTTACAGTTGTCTGAACAGTGCGATTTGATGTGTCCTACCTAGTACATGTATATGGATGATGTGGCTGTTATGGTTGTCTGAACAGTGTGATTTGATGTGTCCTGCCTAGTACATGTATATGGATGATGTGGCTGTTACGGTTGTCTGAACAGTGCGATTTGATGTGTTCTGCCTAATATATGGATAATGTGGCTGTTACGGTTGTCTGAACAGTGCGATTTGATGTGTTCTGCCTAATATATGGATAATGTGGCTGTTACGGTTGTCTGAACAGTGCGATTTGATGTGTTCTGCCTAGTACATGTATATGGATGTTGTGGCTGTTACGGTTGTCTGAACAGTGTGATTTGATGTGTCCTGCCTAGTACATGTATATGGATGATGTGGCTGTTACAGTTGTCTGAACAGTGTGATTTGATGTGTTCTGCCTAGTACATGTATATGGATGATGTGGCTGTTACAGTTGGCTGTTACAGTTGTCTGAACAGTGCGATTTGATGTGTTCTGCCTAGTATATGGATAATGTGGCAGTAGAAAATGTCATAGTGGATGTTGGGTTGGCGTGTGTATCGAATGTCTGGATCATGTGTTTGGCGGTGTGTCTCCTTTTTAGGTGTGTTCACCATGATGATTTGAATTGAAATTACCACCTGGGTGTGTGTAAATGTAATGTATGTGGTGTCATGTCCAATGTCTGGATGATGTGTTTGATGGTGTGTCACCTTTTTAGGTGTGTTTAGCATAATGGTTTGGATTGAAATTACCATCTGGGTGTGTGTAAATGTAATATATGTGGTGTCATATCCAATGTCTGGATGATGTGTTTGATGGTGTGTCTCCATTTTAGGTGTGTTCACCATGGTGCCTTAGATTGAAATTACCACCTGGGTGTGTGTAAATGTAATGTGTGTAAATTTTAAAGCTTTATATATGCAATGATATCATCAGTTAACCTTGTTCTTAGTCATTGGTGCCACATGGGGAAAAAAATTTCTGAGTCTGTGTTTATAATTTCTTAATTTGTGGAGCTTTGAGAACTTTGTCATTGCCCATGGCATCGTTACTGTTTAACTATCATATTATTTACACATATCTTTAAACATTTTCTATGACATGTTGCAGATCTCCTTTGAAGATAGATTTAACACCAATATTGGTAAGTTCTGAAAAAAAGTGTCTTTTTTTTATTTTTATTTTTTTTTTAATTTATGAATAAGATTGGACATGTACTGTCCATGAAGGTTTTCAGTTTCTGGTCTTATTCCATGTGACAGAAGTTATCTTAATCAAACCAGTTGAGCATACATTATCATTGCATTTTATGACCGGTATACCACAACTGCAAGTAAATCACTTGTGTGTAATCTGTAAAAGCTATCAGTTAAGTTAGATCTGTCACTTTTGGCTGGCCTGTACGAAGTAAGGTGAGGTGTTCTAAGCAGGGGGAAAGTGGCAGTGTCAGCTGAGGTGTCAGTGTTGGTGTCCAGTTAAGCTCTTTTTTTTTAGCTCCTGTATGATGGGCTGTCATACGTGGATTGAAGGTTAAGCTTTTTCTTTTAGCTCCTATGCATGTATAATGGGCTCTCATTCATTGATCGAAGGGTAAGCTTATTTGTTTAGCTCTCCAGTCTAAAGTATGGTGTGTAAATGCACACTCTCGGATGGAAGGTTAAGCTTTTTGTTTTTTTAACTCGTACATGGATCTCCAGCATACAGTGATAGAGAGTTATTTTTTTGGGTTGTTTTTTTTTATATTTCTTTTTGCCTACATCTACAAAGGGCTAGCTGATGGAAGGTTGAACTGTTTTATTGGTTTTAGTTTTATAGGCTTTGTGAATGTTTTTAATGATTTTAATTGATAGACTTTCAAGTTGTATCTTGGCGATCAGCATGAAGGGGATAGTGCAGTATAATGGTTCGGGCGGGGCACCTTACTTGCCTTCAGTAAGGCGTTTCAGTAAAGCAGCACTAAATAAAAGAGCAGTGGAAATCCGTCCTGCAACAAGGAGGCACATTACACGTACATGCAGCCTAAGGATTCCTTCGTCGTCATATGACTGAAAAATTGATGAGTATAATGTTAAACTCCAAGCACTCACTCACTCACTCACTCACTCACACACAATAATACAAGGTCGTTGTTCTATTTTTAATGCCCTGTGTGCATATGAAATGGTCGTAAATTACAAAACCAACAATTGACCCCCTTGTATGTTAATGTTTTCTGTTTATTTTCAGGGAGAAGGAGTGCCAATCTTAGCCTCTTTTCTGAGGAAGAATCACCGAGCATTAAAACTCAGCACCCTTGCCTGTCTCGATGTTCTTGTTAAAAATTACGGTAGGTTGTACAGAGTTATATGAACTGGACATGAAAGTTTTCTGCCATGTTGTCTGGTTTACAGACATTTTCTGCCATGTTGTCTGGTTTACAGACATTTTCTGCCATTTGTCTGCTTTACAGACATTTTCTGCCATTTGTCTGCTTTACAGACATTTTCAGTGGGATTTTTGAGTAGAACTTGAAGCATTGACATTGTACAGATTCATTATTTGATTTGTTGATGTAAAACAGGTCAAACTATTTCATGCAGTTTGTATCTTTCCACTAAAATCGATTCACATTTCATCCAGTCCGATTTTTTTCTCATACTGTAGATGTATTGTAGCAAAGTAGAAAAAAAAGTATGATTTGTACCTTTCTACTGCAATTGGCAGTTCACACATCCATATTTTGTTGAGTTTGCAATTGCCAGCCAAGCGTCTGTGGTGTATGTTTGGATGGGACGACATGTCTCTTCAGCATGTTTTGTGCATGCTTTGTTTTGGTGCATGCATGGTGTTTCACTCAAGCAGCACATTCGAGAGATACAGAATTGACGCTGATTGGCTGATTGTGGTGATAATACTTTCAGCCTTGGTCAAGCTTAAATAAATGTGGCTTACCTAAACATTCAGCTGGCTTTAATGGGCTTTGTCTCAAGCAGGCATTCAACAAGAATTCTGTGTTCTTGAAAGATCGAGCTGCCACAAGCAATGTTAATAACAATGTTGTTAATTCCACCTGCCAACAGTCCTCAGAAGTTTCTCAGAAGTGTCAATGTATTTTGTGCGTGAAGATCTCAGCATTTTCGGCCTGGTGATTAGCATGCTGGCACAGTACAGTAACCCAGGAGCCTCTCACCAATGCAATTGTTATAAGTTTAGTTCCAACTGGCTCCCTCTTTTGGTCATACATGGGAAGGTCTGTCAGCAAACTGCTGATGGTCGTGGGGTTTTCCCGAGCTGTGTTCGGTTTTCATCCCACCATAAAGCTGCTGGTATGAAGGAAATATCCTTAAATACAGCGTAAACTTCCAATCAAATAAATAAAAAAAATGAATCAAATTATTTTCCCCTCACTCTGATGGTGTATCTCTGTTTTTCTCCTCCCTCCGGGACAGGTGCTGGTTTGACCCGTGCTATGATAGGAGACGTGATGAAGGAAATGCCACCCCTTATACACGAGAACGACCTCCACGTCTCACAGGTAGGCAGAGCTTAGGGAGATAAAATTATGTGGTGCATTGTGGGAATAATTGAGCGTTACTATGGCTATATTATACTGTGCTACACTATATTACAGTCGTACAGTCATTACAAACGACAAGACACTTCAGAACAAATCTGTTTTGTAGCTTGCGAAGTATATTCAAAGAATTAAAATATGTTTTCTTGAATACAGCAATCAGATTTATTTATAATAAGTAAATAAGTATTTTTTTTCTGAGCATTGGTTAAAATTTATTGACTGTATTCAGTTTGTCTTTGTATACATGTGTGAAATTTTGGACTTGTTCTTGGTGACATCATCTGATGATTATGGGTGATTGACTGTTGATCAGGGCAGTTAGAATAACATCGAGCCGTTAGAATGAAATGACACCTTTATGACGACTTTATAATCACGTGCACGCCCTTAATTTAGATTAATGAATGATTATGGCGTAATGCTACCTCAGCGAATTGGTTAGACCATGGTAACAAGTTTCAAGATGTTATGAAACGGGAATGGGATTTTGTACTACCCTAAGAGACCTAAAATGCTGTCCATGAAATGACAGATTTTAGATTCTGAGATTTGTATTGATTTTAGAAAGTTGTTAAAAGGTTTGTTTGGATTTTCTTCTGGGAAAGTATACCCTAAGTCCTCAACCTTTTCAACCACCTATGCAACCAATATTTTGAATCTTTCTGAAAGAAATATAGGGTGTAAGAAATAATTTGCACAGTTTTATGATGCTTGCATCCTAAGTGTCACAAACGAGTCATTTTTAGCGTCGCTTTCATAGTAATTGTACATTTAAATTTTAAAAGGTGCTTCAGTGTTTGAAAAAGTTGAAGATGTACTAAAAAAAAGTACCAAAGTTTAAATTTTATTACGTTTAATTACCTTAAAAATGCACTTTTGTGGTCGTAATTTTAGGTCATTTAGGGTAAGATTTGTTAGTTATAAAAGCATAATATTCAGGGGTATGGACTACAGGATAAATTGGCTACATGTAGATCATAGATTTTTTTTAAAGTGGTGTACTACAATTGATCTGTCAAATTTTATCTTTCAGTTGACCTTGAACTTGCTAACCTCCATATCAAAGATCCACAACTCTTCATTGTCAAACATCCAGCAGGAAATCTTACCACAGATTCTGGTTCTGCTTCGCTCCCCTTTGCTACAAGGGGGCGCTCTAAATGCCATGCTAGAATTTTTTCAGGCAGTTGTCAAATCCAACTTGCCTAAGCTGGGATTTAAAGATTTGTCACAGGTTTGCTTTGTTGTTGTTTTTTGTTTTTTTTTTTTTTCTTTTTGTTCAGAATGAATGCGTTTCACACAGTTTCTTTGTATTGTTTAAACTGAAACAAAGAAATCAAACTATTTTAAAAGTTTTGCCGGTAAGTTTGGTATTCTTGCGTGGTTTTACTAATTTGAGAGGAAAAAAATATTATGGCTTGGAGTAATGTAATGAATCGACGAGGAAAATTCCTCCAAAATACACAAGATGCCATTATTTTATTAATTACACATTAAATCATTGCTGTGGTTTAGACAGCAGAAAGCTACAATGACTAATTTCCTTTTTCTTCTCTTCACAGATGTTAATCATGCCCATCTATAACCCAGGTCAGCTTCCCCAGGGGGTGCTAGCAGTTCACAAACAGGTAAGATTGTACCCTGAAGGCACTGATTACCCCGTCCACTACATCGTGTGAAGCATACATGAAATGCTTGGTTTCTATTTTCTTAATATGGAGTAGCCTGCTGTGGTGACACTAACATTGATAACCGTCCAGACTTTGTCAAGAGGAGAGGCGGAACTAGGGGCCATAAGCTGGTCTGGTGTTCCCAGTGTGTTTATCGATGACATCATTTCTGAATATTCCCGACCATGGACGGAAAATATGCATACTAACAAAGTGGAGGCTTTATTAAGGGATATAAAGTGATCTGAAAAATAGTAATGAAAAATAGTTTCTCAAGAATTGCAATTTAGAGGACCATTTGCACATGGCAGAAACATAGAATCACAAGTATGCAGGTTTTCACTTAGGCTTTGTTTTGGAAGATATTTTATACTTGGACTTGTCCTTTATTTCCTGTTGTAGGCGTTTCATTCAATAGCAAAGTGCGTGGCTGCCCTGACGATTATCAGCCAAGGGGAAGGGTCTGTGGTTGTCAATCAATTTGTGAGTGACATAAAGGTAAGTGTGACAACAAGAACAAATTTTAGCCCACTCCATCTTTTCTCTGGCCATTTGGGTGGGATTATGAAGATTGAAGTTGTGTTTACAAGTACTGACAGCACTGGAAATATAATAGTATTCTAGAAGAACTTGATGACACAACTCAGTTACATTTCAAACTAAGACGCACTCGTATCAATATAGTTGTCGGTGATGAGGCACTGGGTTACTGTCCAAGTTGTTGAGAATTCAAGGCTGGCTGTCATAGTACTTGGCGTTAGACTTTACATCATGTCAAACTATACAGTGTTTATGCTGTTTGACGTTCACCATGAACATTTTCGTGGTGTGTCATCTCTACACTTGTATAGCAAATTGAACCATTTTCCCCTGATTCATGGTACACGCATAACTTGGCGTTAACTTGGTGGGTTTAGAAAACCTAATTCCTCAACCTTTCACATATGCAATATCAACTTTCAGTGCAATTTATGCACAATTTTTAATTTGATTTTGGTCGTGGGTTTGCCCCGGGCTCTGCCTGATTTCCACCCACCATAATGCTGGCTGCCGTCGTATAAGTGAAATATTCTTGGGTACGGCGTAAAACACCAATCAAATAAATAAATAAATTTGATTTTAAAGACAAAACCACATTGGTTTGGATTGGCCAGTTTCAGGGCTTCACAAAAAGTATAATGTTATCAGTCAACACAGAATACTGCCTTCTGAATATGCTTGAATAAACATCTTGCAAACGTGCGAAACGGTTGAAGAATTACAGTTTCTGAAATCTGCGTACATGTAAGACATGAACAATGTTGTGTTAACATTATATCTTTTGTGCTCAAACTTCTTCTTTTAGGTCACAGTAGGGCACATTGATGCACCACAAAATGCACGTATATACGTGTACAGTAATTCTTCAGCCTTTTCGCATGTTCCAAAGGCGTTATTCTGTGCAGACCGATAAAATTATACTTTTTGTGAAGCCCTGAAACTGGCCAATCCAACCAATGGAGTTTTGTCTCCAAAATTGAATTATAAGCGTGCTCTTTCACATGCGAGAAGGTTGAGGAATTAGGCTAAAGTCATCAATAAAAGATACTTGATTTAGTGGAGTTTGGAGTGAGGAAATTGAAGTCATATTTTGTGAATAATGTTTATTTTTGTCTATGCCGGCTTTGTTTAAATTCACTGATTTGCCATAAAACGACGAGGCCACAGAACATACGGACATCACCATAATGTCTGGAAACGTCCGTATTGTTGTGGCATCTCGTTCAAATTTCTCATTTCCAGAATGCAAAGTCATCAGACTCAATCCGGTTGTTTGCCTTACTCGCACTGGGAGAGATCGGTAAACATGCGTGAGTATACACTTACATGTGTTTATATCATAAACCAACTTCATTCAGATTGTTAGCCAACCAGTAGCAGTTTTGTAGCCTCCTGGGGAAAGCTTGTTTTGTGAAGTAATACATATATATATATATATATATATATATCGCGTGACATTCACTGAAGTCCACTTTCCTTCCACGAGTACTGCATATATCGCACGTGGGAATGATTGTCAGGAACTCACCGAAGGTCAGTGGTTTACACCGGGCACACTGGTTCCACACCCATGACCCACACCTGGTTGTTGTTGTTCCTCATTGTTTGCATTAGTTTACAGTTGTTGTTGTTTCACAGTTTGTATTACTCGTGATTGTTGGTGTTGCTCTTTCAGAGACCTCAGTCCCCAGGGTGAGATCCAGGCAGTGATAATCGAGTCATTCTCCTCCCACAATGAGGAGGTCAAGGCCGCAGCCTCGTATGCTTTAGGTAAGATGGTCAACAGTACTAACAGAGGGGATGATCTGAATGTCTCAAACTGGCAGAATGGGGCCTCCATGGCCTAGTGGTTAGTGTGCTAGTGCAACACAATGACCCAGGAGCCTCTCATAAAGGTGATTTCTGTGAGTTCAAGTCCAGCTTTTGCTGGCTCTCTGTTATGCGTGGGTTTCTCCTTTGTCTAGCCCGGTTTTCTCCCACCATAATGGTGCTGGCAGTTCATAAAAGTGAAGAATGGTTGTGTACTGCGTAAAACACCAGTCAAACAAATAAATAAACAAAATTGCAGAAATATCTTATTCCTCTAAAAGTGCATATAATATCTCTGTCATTAATACACCTTTTGCGTTCAGCATGTGAGTTTCATGTGTTCTCAGTTGTAAAATGTAGTTGTAGTGTTTCTAACCGCACAGGTGCCTTGTCAGCAGTTGGTCTGTGTCGTTGCAAGTCAGTAAAAGCCAAGCCATAGTGTAAAATTTTTTAACTTGTTTTTCAGGAAACGTCAGTGTAGGAAATCTTCCAAAATTCCTTCCATTTGTGCTGAAGGAGATAGAAAACCAACCAAAACGTCAGTATCTACTTCTGCATTCTCTGAAGGAGGTGAGTCAAATGTGTAACCCGTATGTGGTAAGGTCTTCCAGCAACCTGCAGATGGTCATGGGTTTCCCTCAGCGTATAACACCAATCAAATAAATAAATAAATCAAATGTGCAACCTGTCCTGTTTCAAAATAGACGTTGAGCTTCCTCACTTGTCATATTTATTAATTGATTTATTTATTTGATTGGTGTTTTACGGCATACTCAAGAATATTTCACTTATACGACGGCGGCCAGCGTCGTGGTGGGAGGAAACCGGGCAGAGACAGGCGGAAACCGCAGGTTGCCGACAGACCTTCCCACTTACGGTTGGAGAGAAACCCAGCATGAGCTGGACTTGAACTCACAGCGAGCGCATTGGTGAGAGGCTCCTGGGTCATTACCCTCCACTAGCGGGCTAACTGACTAAGGTCCCTCTCCCGTCATACATAGGAAGGTCTGCCATCAAATTGTGGATGGTCGTGGGTTACCACCAGGTGTTAAGTTGCCCTTAGCTAAGTGCACTTGATATATCTACAACATATGTTGCCATGGTAGTTAAGGGCTTACTTAGCTAAGTGAGCTTCATGAAACCGGCCCCAGGCTCTCACTGGTTTCCTCCCACCATATTACTGGCCGCCATTGTATGGAATAGTTGTGAATATGGCGTAAAACTTAAGTACAAATCAAGTACACATTGGGCTTCTCCTCTGGTCGTATGTGGGAAGGTCTGCCAGCAACCAGGGGAAGATCCTGGATTTCCCCTAGACTCTGCCTGGTTTCCTTCCACCAAAATGCTGGTCGCTGTTATATAAGTGAAATATTCTTGAGTACGGCATAAAACGCCAATCAGTTAAGTCAAATATACATAGGGTGTGTAAGTTTTAAGTTTTGATTCTTTAATTAATGGTGTGTTTGTTTTGAATTTGCTGTCAATGTTTTGTGGCAAATACTCATTCCAGTATTTAACATAAGCCTCAACCTTTCTCAGTCAGATGGTTTGATCTTATAATCAGGCTCATAACGGAAGCTTCAGTTGTTCTAAAATCATTTGCATTCACTGCTCCAAGAGGAATATATGAATCAAAATATATTTTTTGGAATATATGAATCAACCTTTTGACAATGTCATTTGTGTTATTTTTCATAAGTTTTACTTCCAAGTACCAAAAACTAAGCATTATGGCAAGATTTTAATTAAGAGAGACTTAAGAGAGAAGCGGCTTTGTGAAATTGGTATATTTTACTGATTCCACAATCTAGATTCTAGATCTGAGGCCAATTTGGCAAAACCATTTCTGACTTAAGTCGAAGTTTGAATTACAGTTGTAAAGCTTATTGATGGGCATTACTAATTAAAATTTTGTCCCCCTCATCAATGTTGTCTTAAGAAAAATGTGTTCAGATTGCAACTTCAATACCAGAACTAAGCATTGTAAGGAGTTATTAAATTTGGACTTAAGTCAGAAACGGCTTTGTGGATTCAGTCCATTGCTGCTATGATTGTTTCAACCAATATATTTTTTTCCTTCTCAGATCATCAGCTGTGAATCAGCAAGCAGTAAAGGTGTGGAAACGCTCAAACCCTATGTACAGTCCATCTGGTGAGTGATGTTCAAAGATTTATCTCCCTTAGCAGTAAGCATCGGTTCAAATATCCAATGTAGTTAGCATTTACAAGTACCAGCGTTGTGGAATTTAAACAACCGCAGTGATTAACTGTGACTACTTGCATGTGAAATTTCGTGTAAGGTTAACTACTTTTGGTTCATTGCACTTTATTTTTGTGCATTTAGAATAGATGCAAATGGCAATTTTTTGCACAGGTACTTTGGTATTGAGAGTAATGACATTTTCCCACTGTCTAGGTGTGGGTTCAATCCCAGCTTTGTCCAGGACATCGGCGCTGGACAGTAAACGGTTAACAGCAGTCATGTGACCTATTGCACGGTCTAACCCTCCCGCCAATATGGAAATCATATCTGCACATTACCTCTAGGAAAGACTGGTCTCGTATGGGTGCTGTGAGGCCTTATTTCTGTTTTTGTTCTCTTATTTTGACTACTACAGGTACACATAGGGGATATGCAATGTTTTGATATTTTAAATTCCATCAGTGGTTTTATCCATGGTGTTCTTTTTTTTTTTTTTTTTTTCTTTTTCATCTCAGGGGCTTATTGTTTGACCACTGTGAGTTCCCTGAGGAAGGCACAAGGAACGTAGTGGCTGAATGTCTGGGAAAACTGACTCTCATTGACCCCTCCACCTTACTCCCCCGGCTTAAGAAGTACTTGGACTCTCCATCAGCCTTAACGAGATGTACTGTGGTGACAGCGGTCAAATTCACTATCACAGATCAGGTGAGATGGGTGATACGTGGTAAAACAGTAGCAGTTTGTAAACTTTAACAGAGATTGTATGGCAATTGTTGCCCATTTTTCTGTCTGTCCATTTCATGTATATATCCACATGCCAATGGGAAGGTTTTCTGTTGATGATATTCACAGCCAATGAATTGGATTTAATCAAAATATCTCACATTACCTTATTGGTAGAAAGTAACAAAGAAAAATAAAGCAGACACTTACATTCCTCTTAAGGTGCTTATTACATATACATCTACAAGCAAGATAAGTGTGAGCCATTTTGGGAGCGACTATTGTGTTTTGTGGGTTTTTAGCTTGATTGCTGTGTTTTTGTGGGTAAATCATTGTAAGGCCATGTTAAGCACGGGATTATTTGATTGGCCTAAATTGAGGCATTATTAAACCAAGACATGGTCCTATGCGTATGTAGGGTGCTTATTTTAATGATTGTGACTCTTAACTAGTTCTGTAGTAAAAGAAAACAAAAAACCACGGGCAAAATAATTTGTAAACTTCAGCAAGGAATTGATATTTTTCTGAAGCATTATTTGGGCGAATTTTTAGTGCATGTATATAAAATGTGTTTATGCATGAAATTACTCTCATGGAAGCTTCATTAACAGCCATAAACCATGTTCAAACTAATTCTAACTAATAATGGGATTGTTCGTTAAAATACCAAAAAAAAAAAAAAAAAAACCATTGTTGCTTTCATAAACTTTGTCTGCTTGTTCCACCAAGCCTCAAGGCATCGACTCTCTATTGAGGAGCTGCATCGGAGACTTCCTGCGGACTTTACAAGACCCTGACCTCAATGTGCGGCGGGTTGCCTTGGTAACGTTCAACTCGGCAGCTCACAACAAACCCTCGTTAATACGTGATCTTCTAGAGCTGGTTCTACCACATCTCTACAACGAAACCAAAGTTAGGGTAAGTTAATACATGATCTCATAGAACTGGTTTTACCACACCTTTACAGCGAAACCAAAGTTAGGGTAAGTTAATACATGATCTCATAGAACTGGTTTTACCACACCTTTACAGCGAAACCAAAGTTAGGGTAAGTTAATACATGATCTCATAGAACTGGTTTTACCACACCTTTACAGCGAAACCAAAGTTAGGGTAAGTTAATACGGGAACAACGAAGCCAAAATTAGGGTAAGTTAATACGGGAACAACGAAGCCAAGATTAGGGTAAGTTAATATGTGGACAATGAAGCCAAAGTTAGGGTAAGTAAATATGGGAACAACGAAGCCAAAGTTAAGGTAAATTAATACGGGAACAACGAAGCCAAAATTAGGGTAAATTAATATGGGAACAACGAAGCCAAAGTTAGGGTAAGTTAATATGGGAACAACGAAGCCAAAGTTAGGGTAAATTAATATGGGAACAACGAAGCCAAAGTTAGGGTAAATTAATATGTGGAAAAGGAAGCCAAAGTTACGGCAAGTTAGTACATGATCTCCTGAATCATCTAGAAAAAAAATACTTATTACTTCGCAGAAATGTATTGAAGTCTCATTTGAGTTAGTGCTGTGCTTACTTACAAAGCTCATCAGGCCCTTAACTGATGAGGTAAGAGGCTAGAACATACCTGTAAATAGATGTGCGACAACTTTATAGTAATTTCAAATGTTCGATGGGTACTTGGTGAGGAGAGGAGGTTTCAGTGCCCTTTTCCCTAAAAACCCAACCATAAACTATACAAGTGAAACATCTGTGAATAGGACATTAAACATCTGTGAATATGACATTAAACATCTGTGAATAGGACATTAAACATCTGTGAATAGGACGTTAAACACCAATTGTCTTTTAATAATTGGAAGACCAAACAAATGTATTGAGGAACACTCTAGTTTTGGAGCACGTTTCAGATATTATTCAGGTGAGACTTTCAGCAGTTCAACATTTTATGACCTCACATGGACAGTTTAAGAACTACTATTCCCCGACCCCCCACCTCGTATTTTGCCTTTGTTTACTAATGTGTAATTCTATATTTGCAGAAAGACTTAATTAAAGAAGTAGAAATGGGTCCGTTCAAGCACACAGTAGATGATGGTTTGGATATCAGAAAGGTAAGACATCCATGGATTACAAGCAAGCTTCACATCTCCAAACAGCCTGGAAGCTGTCTTAGAACCACACCAATTTAAACTGTTGTTTTACAGGCAGAGTCAATTTTTTTCATCCTCAGAGGAGGGTATAGCAGTAAAGATAAAACTTGCAAATCATTTAATTTGTGGAACATGTGGACTGTCCCAGCAAATTTTCTTGTTAAAGACATGATTGGAAAGTGTTGAAAAATGGAAATCAGAAGAAGCATGAAGATTGAATGAAATGAAAAGGTGGATTTTCAGTTTTATTAGGGGTTCACGCCGGTATTCTAGCAGGACAATCGTAATCATTTGGATGATTATTAAGAGTCCACGCTAGTATCATAGAGGGAAACCTCTTGAAATCGTTTGGGTTATTATTATTATTCTTAGTCAGCTCTTAGTCAAAACTGGTAAAGGTAGAAAAACCAAACCTTGGATTCCTAATGAGGAACATATGAAGCAACTTTTGACGTTTTGTGCTGTTTTACCAGTCACGTGATTTTTAGCGGCCATTTGGAATTTTATTGATTACCGAAAAAAGTCTTCTTCTCCAAAATGGTGAAACCTGTCAAGATAAACTTTCTGTTCATAGTTTTTAGGTGAATCGCTCTACCCGTTGTGTAAAAACTTTTAGTTTGGTATGCAAGTAAGGTCAAAGCTGACCAATGAACTTGGCTCAAAAGTAGGTCAATTTTTATAACCGCTTAAAATTATTAAACAAACACACTATCTGGTGCCCATTGACTTCATAATTCCAAATCTGCAAGAATTATTTTTATACTTGGTGTTTTTTTCATATTTTTCGACCAAAAAACCAACAAAAACTTGACCAAACTGTCCTATGTAAATAACAATGGAACTTCGTGCTAGATTGCATGAAACCATTGACTGCAGTTTACCGTGGTAATGGTCATAAGCTCTGCATTGGTGTCTTCTGCTCTCTGGCGCCAACTTCACAACAATGCATTCTTTTTGTCTTTTGTCGTGGGGTATCAGTAGAAGATCAAAGCCGCCTAATCTCTGTTCTAGTCATCAGTACTTGGCCAATTGTAAATGATGCTTGGCAGAGTAGGGTTCAAATCCAGTACATTCCTTTACATGTTTTCGTGTTTTTTACGATTGTCATGAACTTTATAGACATCAGGCTACAAGAAGTGGTAAAAGTATAGTTGCATGGACCCAGCAACTCTGTTGGATAACAGCTTTAATTTTTATTGAATTTTTGGAGTTTTTGTGTTTGCTTAAAATGTTTCCATAAAACATAAAATAAGATCGGTGTTGCCTAGATGTGAAATGTCTGTGGTTATGGCATTAAACACATACCAAAATTTAACTAAACAAATGTATCAAAACAGGCAAATTCAAGGCAAGCCAACAAGTTTGAGGTTCTACAAACAAAGTAAATCTCATTTATGCTGATCAGCTGAAGTTTTCTTCAGCAATGAAGCTTGGTAGTGTATTAGTGAGGCGAGGTGGATTCCCACATAGACTTCTTTGTGTCTCCCATCAGATTGTTATCACATTAAATGCCCATAACTGTCGTTACATTAGGAAAAATTGGTGACAAAAGGCCTGCTCAGGGCAGGCTTGGACATTTATACTAGCAAGAAAACTGGTAACCCAAACTAAGCTGGCTCCATTTATTATATTGCCTATTTTTGTGGCCTAAATCACACTTTGATTTAATACACCATTTTTGTCTAACTAAATGAAAAACGGCAATTGCCGGCTCAATTGCATACAAAGTTCATTATTTAAACAATATTGCATATTTCCATTTCATTATATAGTTGATAGAACATGTACAAGATGAATCGGTGATCACAATCTTTTTATGCTTTTTACTTCACAGGCAGCGTTTGAGTGCATGTATACCTTGTTGGATTCGTGCTTGGACCGGCTGGACATCTTTGAGTTCTTGAACCATGTGGAGGACGGATTAAAGGATCATTATGATATTAAAATGTTGATGTACCTGACATTAGTGAGGCTCGCCACCCTCTGTCCTAATGCTGTACTACAGAGTAAGTAATAATCATAATCAGGGGAGGGTTCAATCCCAACCTTGGACTGGCATTTTGTAGTCCTCTTCAGTTACTGGAGGTGGGGACCTCTGTGGCTCAGTTGGTTAACACTCTAACGCAGCGCATGACCCACGAGCCTCTCACCAATGTGGTCGCTGTGAATTCAGGTCCAGTTCATGCTGGTTTCCTCTTCTGGTCTGCCAGCAACCTGCGAATGGTCGTGGGTTTCCCCCCGATCTGTGCCCAGTTTCCTCCCGCCTTAATGCTGGCTGCCGTAATATGAGTGAAATATTCTTGAATACGGCTTAAAACACCAATCAAATAAATAAATAAATACTGGAAGAGGATGATTGTGTGGCCATCCATTGTTTACTGAAGACCCCTTGTCTTCTGCCAAGCTGATGTGCGTAGGACGTGTGGGAAAGTTCGTAACTAATTTGCCAAAGTATGATGGTTTAACCCAGACACTCCCATTTTCCTCCTTACATTAATGCTGACCACTGTCATATAAGTGAAAAATTTTTGATGTTCGTCACCGGTCCATCAGTAATTCAGTCATAAATCACTAGAGTATATTTCTTTTTTCCCCCCTACCCCCCAGGGCTGGACCGTTTGGTTGAACCGCTCAGATCTACCTGTACCACGAAGGTCAAGGCTCACTCTGTCAAGCAGGAGTTTGAGAAACAGGACGAGTTAAAGCGCTCAGCCATGAGGGCTGTCACAGCTCTGCTGTCCATACTTGATGCAGGTACGTGCACTGAATCCCTTACTTTGCCCCTTTTTCCTCTGTCATGCCCACGGGCCTGGAAAATTAACATGGGCATGTACCTTTAGAGATTAACTAGCACTTGTCTGACATATAATGTATAAGTCTTTGTTAAGCTATTGTTGACTACCTACATTTACAAACATACTCTTCTCTCTGAATCATGCTTCTAGCCTTCCTTCTATAATCTCTGCTGAGTGCAAGTTTCGGCTCAAGCTGGCTTCCCCTCCGGCCACTACGTGAGAATGTCATAAATGAAATATTCTTGAGTATGGCATAAAACATCAATCAAATAAATAATAATAATCTGTTGAAAGAGCTCACAAATCTGGTACAGCTGTCTTATCAACACTGTTCTGTACACTTAATGCTGGTGTGTATGGGGAGTCCCCTACTTTGCTACCCTATGCTCCTTCTGCTTTCATGCCTTTGACCTTGAAAATTAACACTGCTCTGCTGGTCTGGCATTTAGAGGACAAGCACTTGTCCAATACATCTGTGATTTATAAATATTTTTTTTTATCCTCCTACTTTTAAAAACAATCATCTGAATTCAGGCATGGTGCAAGATGCTGTACCTCTGGCATGAAAATAAATGGTAGAACAGTTTTATTAGGTTGTCCTGCGCCCTTATTCCTCAACCTTTTCGCATATAAAAGAGCAGTTTTCAGTGCAATTTATGCTTATTTACGATTACATTTTGGAGACAGAGCTACATTAATTGGATTGGCCCATATCAGTGCTTTACAAAAAGTATAATTTTATTAGTCTACTTTGGGAATATGCTTGAATGAACACCTCGCAAACGTGCAAAAAAATTGAAGAATTATGGTATTTAACTGGAGGACCAGCTGATAATATCAAGAAGGGCCAGTATGTCTTATAGGTCACTGATCCTATAATTTTGACCCTTGTGAGTAATGACTTTGTTAGTAAAGGTATTATAAAGGTACATGTAAATTACCCTAAATGACCCCAAATTTCGTCCATGAAATACTTGCTCAATTTACCATATTCTGAGAATTTTAATGATTCTAGAAGAGTGCTTCTCTCCGGCTGGGAAGGTCTGCAGCAACCTGGGGATGGTCGTTGGTTTCCATCGGGCTCTGCCTGGTTTCCTCCCAACATAATGCTGGCTGCTATGGTATAAGTGAAATAGTCTTGAGTACGGTGTAAAACATCAATCAAACAAACAAATAAATAAATGACTGATCCTATTGGCCAGTGACATTTCCTGGTTAATTTTGACCCTTGTGAGCATGAGTAATGACATTGTTAGTAAGGGTATTATAAAGGTACATGTGAATGACCCCAAATGACCCCAAATTCCGTCCATGACTATCTTGCTCAATGTACCGTATTCTGAGAATTCTAATGACTCTGGAAAAATGTTTTAAGGCTGGTTTGGAAGGTATTACGATATCCTGCTGGAAAAATGTATGTGTCAGCTCCAAAAATGATATTTTATGGTAGTTATTTGCCTCTAAAAATGCACTTTTGTGCTAGGTTTGACCCATTATACATGAGATATGACTTTGTTAGTATGGATATCATAAAGATATCTTTTTTTTTTTATTTCTGTGGTTTTACAGACAAGAATCCACAGATGAATGAGTTCCTGACCCAGATCAAGTCTAATGCTGAGCTGGCCAGTATGTTTGAGAGTGTACAGAAGGACACTATGATGACCTCATCAGACAGCTCTCTTATGGACACCAGCCAATCAGAGAAATCTCCGTCAAACATGCTCCTCGATTCCACTGGCTCACTCCCAGTGAATTATTCAGAGGGATTCGGCTTCAAGGGGTGGCATAAGTAGTGGAATATTCCACTGTCTAATTCCAGTTGTTTTGATGGCCTTTTTGCCTCTCTCTCTCTCTATCTGTTTTTTTTTTTTCTTTTCTTTTTTGGGATACAGAAACTAAACAAAATGGGCCTTCATCATGCTGACACTGTTTGTGATTGTTGGGTTTCATGGGACTTGTGGCACGTATTATGGCATGTGGCATACACTGAAACATGTGAAATACCCTGGGGCATGTGACACATATTGGCTGTGGCATGTGGAACCCCCTGTGGCATGTGCCACATATTGGGTATAACATGTGGAACCCCCTGTGGCATGTGCCACATATTGGGTATAACATGTGGAACCCCCTGTGGCATGTGACACATATTGGGTATAACATGTGGAACCCCCTGTGGCATGTGCCACATATTGGGTATAACATGTGGAACCCCCTGTGGCATGTGCCACATATTGGGTATAACATGTGGAACGCCCTGTGTCATGTGCCACATAATAGCTGTGGCATGTGGCACACCCTGGGACGTGACATATCGCTTATCCTGTCATTCTTGTGGTTCCACTAGGCGTGTTTAAGAGTAAATATAATGTGCGTAGCAGAGCAACAATACGTGTATTCATGGCTTGGGATTGGGTTGTCGTCAGAGGCCAGAGTTCCCAATTCCAGTTGACGAGAAAAAGATTCATGGAAAGGAAGTGAAAAAGAAGAAAAGAACCAAATTATTTCTAATAATTAAGGCCACATCAGTTTTAATTGTTGTTTACTGGCAGAGTAAAATTATTTTGTGGGAGGATGGTATAAAAATGAAAACTTGAAAATCATTTGTGTAAAATGTGGACTACATGCATGCTGGAAAGGTTTTCCAGTTGAATACATATATAGCTGATCGGAGAGCCTAAACAAACAGGAACATAGATATATTGAGAATTGATAAATAGGTGGTTTTTCAGATTTATTTTTATTCTGTTTCTGGATTTTTTGCCTGTAAAACAAAAATTAAAGTTGGCGTTGCCTAATGAGGCTTTATCATCGCGCAGGAAGAGGTGTGGTTAGTGTGGGGTCTTATGTCAGGTTTATTTTTACCTCCTTTTCCTCAAGAATTACTTCTCTTCAGCGCACAAACTGTTTTGTAAGTAAAAGTGTTTCTTACTTCCTTCAGCTCTTTACTACGTAAAGCTGAGCATAAGTTGTATGATGTTGAATGCTGAGTGAAATTAACCCAGGAAATGCTGAATACACTGTTCTGTATGATTTTTATATTTGATTGAATAACTCCAGATATTAATTAATTTGTATAAATGTAGCTTGTACAATATTTGTTCGACAGCATTTTTCAGTTTAATGTATTGGAATCTTATTCTAGTTATTGTCAAAACTACCCGACTACTGTATAAATATATCTGGATAATTTTGATTATGATTGATTGTGCTCTTAATGTGAAAACGAAACACTGCGTTCTGTTGTCCTCCAGATTAGGAAATTGTGACAAAGCGTTCACACATTGGAGTCTGCGCTTGTTTGATGTTTTTTTTTTATTTCATGGTTATCGTGTTGAACTTCAGCTTATATTGTGCTAGATATTTCGCAGGAGCCATAATCTTGTATCCAGGCCCCGTAAGAAAGGAATGAAATTTGACTAAAACATTAGATGTTAATAATTCGAACATGGAAAACAGAAATAGGTTGAAACAGATTGAGGACATTGTGCTAGAACTGTTTTCACTGACTGAGTACAGATGCATACCACAAACTGTGCTGACATGTTTGGATACAGCCATTATTAAACACCGTGGCTGCATCATCCTCACAGAATTGCACCAGCAGGCTACATGTGGCATCAGCATAGAAGTACCAAAAGATACAAAAATGCCGAGGGATTTGGGAGATGGTAAGTGGCAATTATTGATTAAATTTATAATTAAAAATAATAATAATAATTTAAAATGCCATTAAATTATTTCAGTTGTTATTGATAATAAGGACACTAGCATATTGGCAACTTTATGGAAAACGAAAGACGTTGACATGTAACAGGGGTGGGGGTGGTGAGTTTCAGATGGGAACGTATTTGTGAACATGCGCGTTCATCAGCTGCAGATAAAATTGAGCATTAAGAGGGTCACATCCCATGTTTTAAAGGCAAACCTGCCTTTTTTTTCTTCAAATTTTATAATTTATGACAATGAAATGAACTTATTTTTTGCTGTGTAGAAGGTATCTGTAACGCCTTGTAGTGTGATGAGAGAACCGTACATGTTACAATACTGTATGGGTAGTATTAAGCAAGGGGAGTAATTCCTGAAGAATAGAACAAACATGTGAAACACTTACTGTTTTGGATATAGGGATGCCAGATTAGTTATTCTTATGACTAATATCATAGTGAATAAAAAGAAAATACCCAAATTGCGAAAAATGTAGACAATTTACAAAATTATTGGGTTAAATTTACAAAATTATTGAGACTTAGATTGTAATGAATTCTTGGCAACTCGAATGTACGTATATTGTACAGACGGTAATGTTAAAATTCGGGCTGAAAGTTGCCAATTTTTGCCCAAATTAAAGGGAAGACAAACACTTCTCAATCTATCATATTTATGTTTAGTTTTGGGTTTGTTTGTGGAAAAGACATTCTACAGATGCTTTATAAATTTTATTGTGCCACAAATAAAGCATTTTTTTGTGGTAATTTTGAAACGTACAGCATTCAAATAAGGGCTCGTCACTGAAAGAAATTTAAAGAAATTAACCTGTTTTTAAGCACAATGTCAAACATTTGGATTGTGTTTTGTTGTTCTGTGTTCTATAAATAGATATCACAAGTGCTAAAGTGTTGTTATACATAGCGAAAATCTTGGACAAAAATCACACTGTATTTTCCTGCTGCTATAAATAAATGCTTATGGCAACACGTTACTAGACAAGTACGTCTGTGCTTTTTTCCTTCATGGAGGACTAATATCGAAGATTGTGTACCATGGCCAGTTTGACTCTATTTCTTTAAAGGAGAAGAAAGTGTGTAAAATGGCACTATAGGCTGCAAAAGAGCATACATTTTTCTATCTGGTGGTACCTGATGCATAATTTTGCGATTTTTCCTCGCCAAACACGTAAAGGATAAAAACGGCAAAGATGATATAAATTGCTGAGTCCATCGTGTCCTCCATCTTGAACACCCTGTAATTAATGCTGGGGAAGTGTTCCCTCTCAGCCAATGAGAGCCGTTAAAACTGCCGGTGTGTTCGTGTAAACTGGGAACCAACGTCTAAGTTTCCGGTTTCCCCATCGTCAAGCGGAAAAAAGAGTTCTACCGGAAATGTACGAACTGCACTTCGGTGGTTTTCGACGGAAATTCTCCTCCTAACACATAAAGACTTCAGGACCAGTTCTTCGGCAAAATAGAATCTTCGCGGGTCGACGATGCGCCAAAGTGTATCTTACAATGTGCGTTACGGTAGGAACTTTCAGTTTGGCTTTGGGCAAAGTCCATAATAGATCTGGGCGCGGTTTCACAAGGCTTCTTAAGTTCAGTAAATTGCTTAAGTCGGTAGTATTTTGCTTAAGTCTAACATGGAATGTTTCTCGAAAGACAATCCCTACACAAGACTTGAGCAAATTATGTAAATTGCTTACGTATGGTAATGAGGTTGATTTAGTAAAACACTATCACTAAACATGGCAGGTGTCAGGCGAAATGTCAGGCTTTTGCTTGGGCAAATGCGCCCAGTTTTTCGGGATCACCATAATCCTGTAGAGATCTTTTCACCTGGGCAGGTTTAAATAAGATACAGGTTTAGACATTTGTGTAGTTGGACCTTCACGAAAAAGCCTTGAAATTAAATGCCATCTGGGCATACATATGTATATAGTTTGATAATGAAAACATGCTACTGAACCAGCTTGAGATACTATATCATGTTTGAGATTCTTTTGAGCAAGTTTTCTATCCAGGATATCTGAAATTCGTTGATGCACTGCCATATATATGTGAAAAATATACCATTTTACATCGCTTAAAGTTTGTATAACTGTATAATATTACCGCATTCCAAGGAGTCTGGAAAATGTGATTTGAGCAATAGTTTCTATAGGTGAGCATGCACGAAAACTTGACAAATGCAATACATGATAAGACCACTAAAATTGATAATAACAACGACACCCCACCCGGTGACATAATCCTGAAATTGACCTTACCAATCATGTTCCCTTCTAATAGCATCTCACGCCTGAGCGGCAAGGGAGATAGCAACAAGTACCATTTTTTAAAAGTTTA
Source organism: Liolophura sinensis (assembly GCF_032854445.1). NCBI lineage: Eukaryota > Metazoa > Mollusca > Polyplacophora > Chitonida > Chitonidae > Liolophura > Liolophura sinensis. The sequence continues at coordinate 12,123,306 of NC_088297.1, read as the reverse complement.
TACTCTATGACACGACCCGGGTTTGATCTCAGGTCTCCCGACTTGAGGCGGACGCGTTAGACACATCAGCCCACCGAAGCAGTCTGTCGTTAATGTCGCGTCATTATGATGAGCTGGGGAAAGAAATCAAGATGGCGTCAGATGCACGTTGAGCCGGGCGATCGCCGCATCTCCATTGTCACGTTTGTTGGTGACGTTAGGCGGCGTATTCTAATCAGCTAATGTATGCGTCACTCTCACGTGACTCAGCAACGTGACGTCACAGTAGGCAATAGCATCAAGTGATTCTTCACACTTATTGTGTTGATGACAACCGTATTGTCAAAGACATGGCCTGCGTCAGGAGATTTTTACGAAGTGTTTTAATGGTTGCCGTGGCGTCATGCATGGGATGCATGACCTGCCAAAGGAAGAAGAAGAAGGTTAAATCCCACTGTGCAAGACAGCAGCCGGCGGACGACGGGGTTACAGTGGTGGAGGCCATATACTTACCACTGGAGCTGCAACCCGCGCTGGCAATAGCCCGAAAACGGGACACCGATGAAGACGTCCGTACACAGCTCCGACAGGATGGTCTTCTCAAATCGGAAACCCTACGAGAAACAGCCAACGGAAGCGTGGCATTTTACCTTTCCTTTGACGGAAACGCCTACCCGTCTGGAAAACCAAGGCTGCTTGATCCCATAGATCTCAAACCACAGCAGGACAAAATACAGGCTGACTTGAATAACCGCATGTCCAAGGCCACCAACCTGCGGAAAGAGCAGTTGGCATCTGTGAAGAGGAAGGCGCGAATCGCGTCTGCCAGACAACGACAGGTCGTTCTCAAGAAGGCAGAGGGTGAGGAATTTAAGAGACGGGAAACCAGGGAACGGCTGGAGAGGAAATTGGAGAAAGCGTCCAGGAACCGTCAGGCCCGTCAACAGGGCGCCATGTAGACGAGGCTTCGTCTGGAGCCTGGAAAACATTGAAAAGCCTAGACATTGAAGGAGACTTTTCCAGGCATCGAAAAACCTTGAAAATCAGTATTTTTTGTAGTTGAACATAGACGGAAAAGCCTTGAAATTGAAAACCAGCTTGGCATATGCCTACATACACCTTCTAGTTTAGGCTACCATTCCATGTATATGTGAAAGTTCAGCCTATATATGGTAATTTTAGATTGCTTTATAAGCTTGTATAGCTTATAAGCTGTAGAATATTTGTTCCAAGTGGCCTTGAAAATGTGATATAATTCAGTTTTAGGATAATGATTTTTAATATCTGAGAGCTTTGGCTCGTTTAGTCATGTATATGAGCTCTAGATATCCAGCACTTCCTACTGATACTTCCCTCTACATGCATGTACACGTACGTATACCTGGATTTGTATTCCTGTTGTTGAGATCTGTGCGTACATGGGTTATTTCTTGGCATCATTCCTGCTAACCCAAGGATGCACAGTTGTTAGGTGTCCTTCGGTTCTGCCTCTTATCTAGATTATATTTCTTATGACCGCCTACACTGGCAAATCCCAGCAATTTGTGTAACGGTGAAAATGACAATAAGTAGACCTATAGCCTACTCTTCCATGCGATAAACAATTTTGTTCTATATTACAATGTGGGCATTTTTGAAATAAAATATATTCTATGCAGAATGTGTGAATGACAAAGTCGCTCTTTGTATATATCATTAATTGCGTTTGCACCCACCATAATGCGGACCGCCGTCGTATAAGTGAAATATTCTTGAGTATGGCGTAAAACACCAATCAAATAAATAAATAAAGAAATCAATTGCGTTTGTCTGCCCGGACAATGTTAGTTAAAAAATGTTCGTTTCTCTACCCGGACAAAGTTTTAAAGAGTGTAAGTTTGTCTACCCCAACAAAATTAGTTAAAAAGTGTTCATTTATCTACCCGGAAATAGTTAATTAAAAGTCAGATGTTCGTCAAGAGTCAAGTGTTTGTTTGTTTGCCCGGTCAAAGTTAGTTGAAAAATGTTTGTTTGTTTACCCGGACAAAGTCACATAAAAAGTGTTTGTACGACTACTTCTTATCTTGATATTTCGAAGACGAACTAACATCCTTAATTCATCACAAACATAATATGCCTCGGCATGTAATAACTTATACTCAGTATATGAGGTAAATTGTTACCGAATTTTCGTGTTTTAAATTCAGCTCCACATTTAAAGTGTATGTACGCCGGGCGTGATATCCAGCTTAAACTACCGGTCCTGACAGCATATTTGGTAGAGCCACCGCTTCGGAAACGGTAGAAAAGAGTGGTGGAATTCCGTCCTGCAACAAGGAAGCACATTACATGCACTCTAAGGATTCCTTCGTCGTCATATGAGTGAAAAATAGAGAAGTACGACGTTAAACCCCAAGCACTCACTCTCTCTCTTTCTCTCTCTCCTGCCTAAACTGAGGAGAACAGACTTTGTTTCCGGTAACAAATATGTCAATAATGCTGATATATCAATAACGTTGGTGAATGAAGCAACATTACAAAAATTGGCCCCGGTCTGCCTGACACTAAATCATAACTTTGGAAAAACGATATATGCCTTTCGTGGATTAAGTGAAAAACGATCAAAACTGATATTCGCATTTTGTAATATCACAGCTTTGGCAGTTTGTAAACTACCTCTCAGCCTGCAAGACAATAAGTATGATACGAAAATGGTCAAGAACGGCCCACACTTCACCCCTAGTGGGAATAACATAAGGTAATCAAATGAAATACTTTAGATGAGCAGGAATTAAGTAGTTGGCCAACGGACCCCTTGAGACCACTTAAAGGGATCAATTGAGCATCCAGCTCGTTATATACCCAGTGGGCGCTGCTCATTTGGAAATAGAGGGGGCACAGGTGATGCCAAATTTCTTCTTAAACATCAATTATCGAAATTCATTCACTCACTGACGATGCCAAGTTAAACATCGCAAAGGTTAGCTCTGTGGGGTGTGATTACGTATACTATCGCAGCCCTGTCTTGTTTCATAAGCTTACCTTGAACACCTCTGTACTCCCCTTGCTGGCTTCAGTTTACTACTGACGGGCACCAAATAATGTATCTGTCCGTCGCCCCAGTCGTCTCATCTATCAATTCCAGGTAGGTGTTTTCATGTGTCATCACTAGTAAACCCACACAAGAATGAAACTAGTGTAGAAACTGGATAAATTCCAACTCCAACCGCCATGTTTAAATGCATACTGCTCACAGTGAGTGGAATCATGTACACAATTACCACTGCCGCTATTGGGCAAGTTAGACCTTGGCATGCATTCTGGCTAATTGTTTAGGATCAGTCTCACGAGTAATGACCTAGAGTACAAAAGTAAAAAAATGAACAAGTACAAAATAAGTTAGAATTGTGTTTAGTTATCTTCCTTGTATGGGCTGTGATGAGTATGCATTCAAACATGGCAGCTGGAGTTGGAATTTATCCAGTTTCCACTATAGTTTCATGCTTGGCTGTGTGGATTTACTATTGAGGACAAGTGGGAACACATACCTGGAATTGATAACTGAGACGACCGTGACTACGGACAGACAAATTATTTGATGCCCAGCGGTAGTGTACTGAAGCCAGCAAGGGAAGTTCTGCCGGAAATGTACGAACTGCACTTAGGCGGTTTCCGACGGAAATTCTCCCCCTAACACATAAAGACCTCAGGACTAGGTCTTAGGCAAAATGGAGTCGCCCACAGTATATTTTGGTGCTGAATTTATTTGTAATTTATCAACTTGAGGTATATATGAGAATATTTTATGGCATGTACATGCAAGGAAATGCATACTCTTTTCTTTGGCACTTGTTCGACCCCAGCTCGAACCCTACATTATATTTGCTATCAACCGATACCTTAAAACGCCCGAAATGTAATACGTCAAAGCCAGCATTGGTAAACCATCTTTCAAGAGTAATCCAGACGTTTAAACTTTCGAATCAGATTACTCAAATCAACATCTACCATGTTTGGAATTTTTTTTTCTTCATCTTCGCGGCACGGTCATGCGCGGAAGTCTATATGACCGAAGTTGTGCGTTACGGTAGCAACGTTCAGTTTAGCTTTGGATAAAGTCCGTAATAGATTTGGGCGCGGTTTCACAAGGGTTCTGAAGTTCAGTAAATTGCTTAAGTCAGTAGTATTTTGCTTAAGTCTAACATGGAGTTTTTCTCGAAAAAGCATAAGTCAAACCCTACACAAGACTTGAGCAAATTATGCAAATTGCTTACGTGTGGTAAGGAGGTTGCTTCAGTAAAACACTATCACTAAACATGGCAGGTGTCAGGCGAAATGTCAGGCTTTTGCTTGGGCAAATGCGCCCAGATTTTCGGGATCGCCAAAACCCTGTAGAGTTCTTTTCACCTGGGCAGGTTAAAATAAGATACAGGTTTAGACATTTGTGTAGTTGGATCTTCACGGAAAAGCCTTGAAATTAAATACCAGCTGGGTAAACATATGTATATAGTTTGATCTGAAAACAGGCCACTGAACCAGCTTCACATACTATATCATGTTTGAGATTCTTTTGAACAAGCTTTCTATCCAGGATATCTGAAATTGGGTGATGCACTGCCATATATATGTGAAAAATAAACCATTTCACATTGCTTAAAGTTTACATAACTGTATAACATTACGGTAATCCAAGGAGTCTGGAAAATGTGATTTGAGCAATAGTTTCTATAGGTGAGCATGCACGAAAAGTTGACAAATGTGATACACGATAAGACCACTAAAACTGACAATAACAACGACACCCCACCCGGTGACATAATCCTGAAATTGACCTAACCAATCATGTTCCCTTCTAATAGCATCTCACGCCTGAGCAGCAAGGGAGATAGCAGCAAGTGCAATTTATTTTAAGGTTTATACTCTATGACACGACCCGGGTGTAATCTCAGGTCTCCCGACTTTGAGGCGGACGCGCTAGACACATCAGCCCACCGAAGCAGTCTGTCGTTAATGTCGCGTCATTATGATGAGCTGGGGAAAGAAATCAAGATGGCGTCAGACGCACGTTGAGCTGGGCGATCGCCGCATCTCCATTGTCACGTTTGTTGGTGACGTTAGGCGGCGTATTCTAATAATCTAATGTATGCGTCACTCTCACGTGACTCAGCAACGTGACGTCACAGTAGACAATAGCATGACGTGATTCTTCACACTTATTGTGTTGATGACAACAGTATTGTCAAAGACATGGCTTGCGTCAGGAGATTTTTACGAAGTGTTTTAATGGTTGCCGTGGCGTCATGCATGGGATGCATGACCTGCCAAAGGAAGAAGAAGAAGGTTAAATCCCACTGTGCAAGACAGCAGCCAGTGGACGACCGGGTTACAGTGGTGGAGGCCATATACTTACCACTGGAGCTGCAACCCGCGCTGGCAATAGCCCGAAAACGGGACACCGATGAAGACATCCGTACACAGCTCCGACAGGATGGTCTTCTCAAATCGGAAACCCTACGAGAAACAGCCAACGGAAGCGTGGCATTTTACCTCTCCTTTGACGGAAACGCCTACCCGTCTGGAAAACCAAGGCTGCTTGATCCCATAGATCCCAAACCACAGCAGGACAAAATACAGGCTGACTTGAATAACCGCATGTCCAAGGCCACCAACCTGCGGAAAGAGCAGTTGGCATCTGTGAAGAGGAAGGCGCGAATCGCGTCTGCCAGACAACGACAGGTCGTTCTCAAGAAGGCAGAGGGTGAGGAATCTAAGAGACGGGAAACCAGGGAACGGCTGGAGAGGAAATTGGAGAAAGCGTCCAGGAACCGTCAGGCCCGTCAACAGGGCGCCATGTAGACGAGGATTCGTCTGGAGCCTGGAAAACATTGAAAAGCCTAGACATTGAAGGAGACTTTTCCAGGCATCGAAAAACCTTGAAAATCAGTATTTTTGTATTTGAACATAGACGGAAAAGCCTTGAAATTGAAAACCAGCTTGGCATATGCCTACATACACCTTCTAGTTTACCATTCCATGTATATGTGAAAGTTCAGCCTATATATGGAAATTTTAGATTGCTTTATAAGCTTGTATAGCTTATAAGCTGTAGAATATTTGCTCCAAGTGGCCTTGAAAATGTGATATAATTCAGTTTTAGGATAATGAGTTTTAAATATCTGAGAGCTTTGTCTCGTTTAGTCATGTATATGAGCTCTAGACATCCAGCACTTCCTACTGATACTTCCCTCTACATGCATGTACACGTACGTATACCTGGATTTGTATTGCTGTTGTTGAGATCTATGCGTACATGGGTTATATCTTGGCATCATTCTTGCTAACCCAAGGATGCACAGTTATTAGGTGTCCTTCGGTTCTGCCTCTTATCTAGATTATATTTCTTATGACCGCCTACACTGGCAAATCCCAGCAATTTGTGTAACGGTGAAAATGACAATAAGTAGACCTATAGCCTACTCTTCCATGCGATAAACAATTTTGTTCTATATTACAATGTGGCCATTTTTGAAATAAAATACATTCTATACAGAATGTGTGAATGACAACGTCGCTCTTTGTATATATCATTAATTGCGTTTCCACCCACCATAGTGCTGACCGCCGTCGTATAAATGAAATATTCTTGAGTACGGCGTAAAACACCAATCAAATAAATAAATAAAGAAATTAATTGCGTTTGTCTGCCCGGACAATGTTAGTTAAAAAATGTTCGTTTCTCTACCCGGACAAAGTTTTAAAGAGTGTTAGTTTGTCTACCCAAACAAAATTAGTTAAAAAGTGTTCATTTGTCTACTTGGAAATAGTTAATTAAAAGTCAGATGTTGGATTGACTGTAGGACAAAGTAAGTTAAGCGTCAGTTTTTCTCTTGTCTACCCGGACAAAGGTAGTTAAAAGTCAATTGTTCGTTTGTCTACCCGGACAAATTAGTCAAGAGTCAAGTGTTTGTTTGTTTACCCGGACAAAGTTAGTTGAAAAGTGCTCGTTTGTCTATTCGGACAAAGTCACATAAAAAGTGTTTGTACGACTACTTCTTATCTTGATATTTCGAAGAGGAACTAACATCCCTAATTCATCACAAACATAATATGCCTCGCCATGTAATAACTTATACTCAGTATATGAGGTAAATTGTTACCGATTTTGGGTGTTTTAAATTCAGCTCCACATATAAAGTGTGTGTACGCCGGGATGTGATATCCAGCTTAAACTACCGGTCTTGATAGCATATTTGGTAGAGCCACCGCTTCGGGAACGGTAGATCCAGGGTCAATCCTGGGTTGGGTCACAACTAAGACTTTAAAAGAGGAAATTGTAGCTTCCTCGCTTGGCGTTCAGTATTAAGGGGACAGTGCAACGACTGGTTGACCCGTATCAGCATAATGGCTGAGGCGGGGAGGCTTACCTGCCTTCGGTAAATCATCCCATTGAAGCAGTACCAGATAAAAGAGCGGTGGAATTCCGTCCTGCAACAAGGAAGCACATTACATGCACTCTAAGGATTCCTTCGTCGTCATATGAGTGAAAAATAGTTAAGTACGACGTTAAAACCCAAGCACTCCCTCTCTCTCTCTCCTGCCTAAACTGAGGAGAATAGACTTTGTTTCCGGTAACAAATATGTCAATAATGCTGTGATATCTCAATAACGTTGGTTAATGAAGCAACATTACAAAAATTGGCCCCGGTCTGCCTGACACTAAATCATAACTTTGGAAAAACGATATATGCCTTTCGTGCACTCAGTGAAACCAACGATCAAAACTGATATTCGCATTTTGTAATATCACAGCTTTGGTAGTTTGTAAACTACCTCTCAGCCTGCAAGACAATAAGTATGATACGAAAATGGTCAAGAACGGCTCACTCTTCACCCTCTAGTGGGAATAACATAAGGTAATCAAATGAAATTCTTTAGGTGAGCAGGAATTAAGTAGTTGGCCAACGGACCCCTTGAGACCACTTAAAGGGATGAATTGAGCATCCAGCTCGTTATATACCCAGTGTGGTGCTGCCGTGGATTCCCGGTGGGGGCTGCTCATTTGGAAATAGAGGGGGTACAGGTGATGCCAAGTTTCTTCTAAATCACCAATTATCGAAATTCATTCACTCACTGACGATGCCAAGTTAAACATCGGAAAGGTTAGCTCTGTGGGGTGTGATTACGTATACCATCACAGCCCTGTCTTGTTCCATAAGCTTACATTGAACACCTCTGTACTTCCCTTGCTGGCTTCAGTTTACTACTGCAGGGCACCAAATAATGTATCTGTCTCTAGTCTCAGTCGTCTCATCTATCAATTCCAGGTAGGTGTTTTCATGTGTCATCACTAGTAAACCCACACAAGAATGAAATTAGTGTAGAAACTGGATAAATTGCAACTCCAACCGCCATGTTTAAATGCATACTGCTCACAGTGAGGGGAATCATGTATACAATTACCACTGCCGCTGTTGGGCAAGTTAGACCTTGGCATGCATTCTGGCTAATTGTTTAGGATCAGTCTCACGAGTAATGACCTAGAGTACAAAAGTACAAAAATGAACAAGTACAAAATAAGTTAGAATTGTCTTTAGTTATCTTCCTTGTATGGGCTGTGTTGAGTATGCATTCAAACATGGCAGCTGGAGTTGGAATTTATCCAGTTTCCACTATAGTTTCATGCTTGGTTGTGTGGATTTACTAGTGATGACAAGTGGGAACACATACCTGGAATTGATAACTGAGACGACCGTGACTACGGACAGACAAATTATTTGATGCCCAGCGGTAGTGTACTGAAGCCAGCAAGGGAAGTTCTACCAAAAATGTACGAACTGCACTTAGGCGGTTTCCGACGGAAATTCTCCCCCTAACACATAAAGACCTCAGGACTAGGTCTTAGGCAAAATGGAGTCGCCCACAGTATATTTTGGTGCTGAATTTATTTATAATTTATCAACTTGAGGTATATATAAGAATATTTTATGGCATGTACATGCAAGGAAATGCATACTCTTTTCTATGGCACTTGTTCGACCCCAGTTCGAACCCTACATTATATTTGCTATCAACCGATACCTTAAAACGCCCGAAATGTAATACGTCAAAGCCGGCATTGGTAAACCATCTTTCAAGAGTAATCCAGACGTTTAAACTTTCGAATCAGATTACTCAAATCAACATCTACCATGTTTGGAATTTTTTTTTTCTTCATCTTCGCGGCACGGTCATGCGCGGAAGTCTATATGACCGAAGTGGTGCGTTACGGTAGCAACGTTCAGTTTAGCTTTGGATAAAGTCCGTAATAGATTTGGGCGCGGTTTCACAAGGGTTCTGAAGTTCAGTAAATTGCTTAAGTCGGTAGTATTTTGCTTAAGTCTAACATGGAGTTTTTCTCGAAAAAGCATAAGTCAAACCCTACACAAGACTTGAGCAAATTATGCAAATTGCTTACGTGTGGTAAGGAGGTTGCTTCAGTAAAACACTATCACTAAACATGGCAGGTGTCAGGCGAAATGTCAGGCTTTTGCTTGGGCAAATGCGCCCAGATTTTCGGGATCGCCAAAATCCTGTAGAGCTCTTTTCACCTGGGCAGGTTAAAATAAGATACAGGTTTAGACATTTGTGTAGTTGGACCTTCACGAAAAAGCCTTGAAATTAAATACCAGCTGGGTAAACATATGTATATAGTTTGATCTGAAAACATGCTACTGAACCAGCTTCAGATACTATATCATGTTTGAGATTCTTTTGAACAAGCTTTCTATCCAGGATATCTGAAATTGGTTGATGCACTGCCATATATATGTTAAAAATAAACCATTTCACATTGCTTAAAGTTTGCATAACTGTATAACATTACGGCATTCCAAGGAGTCTGGAAAATGTGATTTGAGCAATAGTTTCTGTAGTTGAGCATGCACGAAAAGTTGACAAATGTGATACACGATAAGACCACTAAAACTGACAATAACAACGACACCCCACCCGGTGACATAATCCTGAAATTGACCTAACCAATCATGTTCCCTTCTAATAGCATCTCACGCCTGAGCGGCAAGGGAGATAGCAGCAAGTGCAATTTTTTTTAAGGTTTATACTCTATGACACGACCCGGGTTTGATCTCAGGTCTCCCGACTTTGAGGCGGACGCGCTAGACACATCAGCCCACCGAAGCAGTCTGTCGTTAATGTCGCGTCATTATGATGAGCTGGGGAAAGAAATCAAGATGGCGTCAGATGCACGTTGAGCCGGGCGATCGCCGCATCTCCATTGTCACGTTTGTTGGTGACGTTAGGCGGCGTATTCTAATAATCTAATGTATGCGTCACTCTCACGTGACTCAGCAACGTGACGTCACAGTAGACAATAGCATGACGTGATTCTTCACACTTATTGTGTTGATGACAACAGTATTGTCAAAGACATGGCTTGCGTCAGGAGATTTTTACGAAGTGTTTTAATGGTTGCCGTGGCGTCATGCATGGGATGCATGACCTGCCAAAGAAAGAAGAAGAAGGTTAAATCCCACTGTGCAAGACAGCAGCCAGTGGACGACGGGGTTACAGTGGTGGAGGCCATATACTTACCACTGGAGCTGCAACCCGCGCTGGCAATAGCCCGAAAACGGGACACCGATGAAGACATCCGTACACAGCTCCGACAGGATGGTCTTCTCAAATCGGAAACCCTACGAGAAACAGCCAACGGAAGCGTGGCATTTTATCTCTCCTTTGACGGAAACGCCTACCCGTCTGGAAAACCAAGGCTGCTTGATCCCATAGATCTCAAACCACAGCAGGACAAAATACAGGCTGACTTGAATAACCGCATGTCCAAGGCCACCAACCTGCGGAAAGAGCAGTTGGCATCTGTGACGAGGAAGGCGCGAATCGCGTCTGCCAGACAACGACAGGTCGTTCTCAAGAAGGCAGAGGGTGAGGAATCTAAGAGACGGGAAACCAGGGAACGGCTGGAGAGGAAATTGGAGAAAGCGTCCAGGAACCGTCAGGCCCGTCAACAGGGCGCCATGTAGACGAGGATTCGTCTGGAGCCTGGAAAACATTGAAAAGCCTAGACATTGAAGGAGACTTTTCCAGGCATCGAAAAACCTTGAAAATCAGTATTTTTGAAGTTGAACATAGACGGAAAAGCCTTGAAATTGAAAACCAGCTTGGCATATGCCTACATACACCTTCTAGTTTACCATTCCATGTATATGTGAAAGTTCAGCCTATATATGGAAATTTTAGATTGCTTTATAAGCTTGTATAGCTTAAAAGCTGTAGAATATTTGTTCCAAGTGGCCTTGAAAATGTGATATAATTCAGTTTTAGGATAATGAGTTTTAAATATCTGAGAGCTTTGGCTCGTTTAGTCATGTATATGAGCTCTAGATATCCAGTACTTCCTACTGACACTTCCCTCTACATGCATGCACATGTACGTATACCTGGATTTGTATTGCTGTTGTTGAGATCTATGCGTACACGGGTTATATCTTGGCATCATTCTTGCTAACCCAAGGATGCACAGTTGTTAGGTGTCCTTCGGTTCTGTCTCTTATCTAGATTATATTTCTTATGACCGCCTACACTGGCAAATCCCAGCAATTTGTGTAAGGGTGAAAATGACAATAAGTAGACCTATAGCCTACTCTTCCATGCGATAAACAATTTTGTTCTATATTACAATGTGGGCATTTTTGAAATAAAATACATTCTATACAGAATGTGTGAATGACAAAGTAGCCCTTTATATATATTTATACCCACCATCGTCCTGACCGCCGTCGTATAAGTGAAATATTCTTGAGTACGGCGTAAAACACCAATCAAATAAGTAAATAAAAAAATTAATTGCGTTTGTCTGCCCGGACAATGTTAGTTAAAAAATGTTCGTTTCTCTACCCGGACAAAGTTTTAAAGAGTGTTCATTTGTCTATCCAAACAAACTTAGTTAAAAAGTGTTCATTTGTTTACTTGGAAATAATTAAAGGTCAATTGTTCGATTGACTGCAGGACAAAGTAAGCTAAACGTCAGTTTCTTTCTTGTCTACTCGGACAAAGGTAGTTAAAAGTCAGATGTTCGTTTGTCTGCTCGGAGAAAGTCAGTTGAAAAGTGCTCGTTTGTCTATTCAGACAAGGTCACATAAAAAGTGTTTGTACGACTACTTCTTATCTTGATATTTCGAAGAGGAACTAACATCCCTAATTCATCACAAACATAATATGCCTCGCCATGTAATAACTTATACTCAGTATATGAGGTAAATTGTTACCGATTTTTGGTGTTTTAAATTCAGCTCCACATATAAAGTGTGTGTACGCCGGGATGTGATATCCAGCTTAAACTACCGGTCTTGATAGCATATTTGGTAGAGCCACCGCTTCGGGAACGGTAGATCCAGGGTCAATCCTGGGTCGGGTCACAACTAAGACTTTAAAAGAGGAAATTGTAGCTTCCTCGCTTGGCGTTCAGTATTAAGGGGACAGTGCAACGACTGGTTGACCCGTATCAGCATAATGGCTGAGGCGGGGAGGTTTACATGCCTTCGGTAAATCATCCCATTGAAGCAGTACCAGATAAAAGAGCAGTGGAATTCCGTCCTGCAACAAGGAAGCACATTACATGCACTCTAAGGATTCCTTCGTCGTCATATGAGTGAAAAATAGTTAAGTACGACGTTAAACCCCAAGCACTCCCTCTCTCTCTCTCCTGCCTAAACTGAGGAGAATAGACTTTGTTTCCGGTAACAAATATGTCAATAATGCTGTGATATCTCAATAACGTTGGTTAATGAAGCAACATTACAAAAATTGGCCCCGGTCTGCCTGACACTAAATCATAACTTGGGGGAAAAACGATATATGCCTTTCGTGCACTCAGTTAAAAACGATCAAAACTGATATTCGCATTTTGTAATATCACAGCTTTGGTAGTTTGTAAACTACCTCTCAGCCTGCAAGACAATAAGTATGATACGAAAATGGTCAAGAACGGCCAGCCCTGCACCCCTAGTGGGAATAACATAAGGTAATCAAATGAAATTCTTTAGGTGAGCAGGAATTAAGTGGTTGGCCAACGGACCCCTTGAGACCACTTAAAGGGATCAATTGAGCATCCAGCTCGTTATATACCAAGTGCGGTGCTGCCGTGGATTCCCCGTGGGCGCTGGTCATTTGGAAATAGAGGGGGCACAGGTGATGCCAAGTTTCTTCTAAAACACCAATTATCGAATTCGTTCACTCACTGACAATGTCAAGTTAAACATCGCAAAGGTTAGCTCTGTGGGATGTGATTACGTATACCATCACAGCCCTGTCTTGTTCCATAAGCTTACCTTGAACACCTGTGTACTTCCCTTGCTGGCTTCAGTATACTACTGCAGGGCACCAAATAATGTATCTGTCTCTAGTCTCAGTCGTCTCATCTATCAATTTCGGGCTGGTGTTCTCATGTGTCATCATTAGTAATCCCACACAAGTGTGAAACTAGTGTGGAAAGTGGATAAATTCCAACTCCAACCGCCATGTTTAAATACATATTCCTTACAGTGAGTGGAATCATGTATACAACTCCCACTGCCGCTATTAGGCAAGTTAGACCTTTAGACTTGCATCCTGGGTAATTGTTTAGGATCAGTCTCACGAGTAATGTCTTAGAGGGAACCATAATCAACACAGATCACTAAAAACATTTCCCAAATAAATTTCAAAAATAGTACAAAAAATTAAACAAGTGCAAAATAGTCTAAAAGTGTCAGTTGTTATCTCCCCTGTGTGGGCTGTGAGGAGTATGCTTTCAAACATGGCAGCTGATGTTGGAATTTATCCAGTTTCCACTGTAGTTTCATCCCTGTGTGGGTTTACTAGTGATGACTCATGGGAAGACCTACCTGGAATTGATACCTGAGACGACTATGATTACGAAGAGAAAAATTATTTGATGCCCAGCGGTAGTGTACTGAAGCCAGCAAAGGAGGTACAGAGGTGTTCAAGGTAAGCTTATGGAACAAGACAGGGCTGTGATAGTATACGTTATCACAGGGCTGCATAAAGGTATGCTTTGTTATGTTGGGATACACCCTTTGTGGACAAAAATCAGAAAAATATAAATTACATGAGGTGTTTTTCTCTTTTCTCTCGAGGTACATAGGGTTTTATTTAAACTGTTCTAACCCCCTAGCACCATGGCTTAAGAAGAATTTGGTATCAAAAAATGCAGCGATGTTAACTGCAATTTGTGAGACGTCACTGGTCTGGAATTACACACATTTAACATACAGCCACATTAAATAATGCAAAGGGACCAATAGCCCACAGTTAAACAAGTGAAGCCATAAATAATAGTTTTGTATTTGTTGAGAGGCTGTGAAAACTACCTCCCTTTACCAGGTAGGCTTATCTGACAAACAATCTGGCGTATAAAACCTAAACCAGAACAATGGAATTAAATTAGATTCATATTCTCAGTACCTGTCATCTGCAGCGAGAGGGGCCCTTCAACTTACATGATACATGAAAGGCTGACCTTTTTCTTAAAATATGGAATATATGATGTGGCCCAAACCCTAAAAGTACAGGAAACATTGTCAGCTTTCTTACTTAGCATAAAAAAGTTTGATATCGTATATTTGCTTTATTATTTTAATATTCACTCTTTCTCGACAGAAACGTAAATATACAGAAATTTCTAGGGGTTTTATGATTTTAAATTATGGTTCTGAAATTATCTCCTAGGTTTGGGAATAAGCTACACTAAAGACAGTAGGCCTGTCTGGTATATTGGAGGTAATTCCTTAAGAACACATATTATAATACCTCCGGGCAGTCCAGCATATGCAAAAAATGATACTTTTGTGTATTCACATAACATTTCAATGTATTTGTTAAAAATGATTTTCTAAAGTTCACTTCATATTTAGGTCTAAAAAAGAAAAGCCATGCCAGAGTCCGCATAGGCGCGCCTATCTGGTATTTAGCTGGCATGAATGGTTAGAATAAAACCCAAAAATGAGGTGTCTTTACCTGAGACAAGAATTTACATCGCTGCGATGGTTCTACTTCTCGAGGGGTATTTTTTTTTTATATTATACGTTAAGATGCTGTCACCAGGTTAAAACAGTTATAACATAGATACAGAAAACAGGCTTCGAAAAGTCTATCACCCTTTGGCATGTACATGATATTAAAACATTCACAAGAAGTAACGCCAACAACGGCAGTGTGCCAGTTGGTATATGGTCACACGTAACCGGTGAAACATGGCCTCTTGTCAGTTTACCTCTGCTGGGGTTTTGTTGTATATATTAAACGGATGCTCGATTCAAGGTTTCCAGCAAAAAATGTGCTATTTTTAGCCAGAGCGAAACTTTTGACAACGACCAGGGTATGTAAGTACTGTATTTAACCTGAATGATTGTGCGATATTCTATTTCGCAGATGTTTATTTCATACTAAATGACCAAAAGGGGGCCTCAGTTGGTAATGACCCAGGATTCTCTCGCCAGTGCGGTCGCTGTGAGTCCAAGTCCAGCTCATGCTGGCTTCTTCTCCGGCCGTAAGTGGGAAAGTGTGTTCAGCAACCTGCAGATGGTTGTTGGTTTCCCCTCCGGCTCTGCCCGGTTTCCACCCACCATAATGCTGGCCGCCATCGTATAAGTGAAAGATTCTTGAATACGGCGTAAAACATCAATCAAATAAATGAATAAGTAAACGACCAAAAGCGACCCATGAATAAATGAAATAAAAACTGGCATATACGTTAAAAAAGAATGACGACCAACGTGGAACTGCCGTGGATATGCAGTTAAAACTGCCAGCTTGTTCGTGGAAACTGGGAACCAAAGTCCAAGTTTCCGGTTTCCCGTTTGTCAAGCGGAAAGAAAAGTTCTACCGGAAATGTACGAACTGCACTTCGGCGGTTTCCGACGGAAATTCTCCTAGTAAAACACATAAAGACTTCAGGACTAGTTCTTAGGGAAAATGGAGTCGCCCGCAGCGGATTTTGGCGCTGAACTGATTTATAATTTATCAACTTGAGGTACATATTAGAATTTTTTATGGCATGTACATGCAAGGAAATGCATACTCTTTTCTATGGCATTTGTTTGATATATACATTTTCTTCTCCTTTAATCATAGTTGAGCCGACGCACCCGACCAAGCAAGGTGTACACGTATAGGTACATTTAATTTAGCAACTACCTAGTCGGTAACAGCCCAAAGCTAAGCTGGATGTTTCTACCGCAACGCCCAGCTTCGGTCATACAGACTTCCACGCGGACAATTTGACGAAAATAAAGACCCCAGCTCGAACCCTACATTATATTTGCTATCAACCGATACCCTGAAACGCCCGAAATGTAATATGTCAAAGCCAGCATTGGTAAAACATCCTTCAAGACTAATCCAGACGTTTAAACTTTCGAATCAGATTACTCAAATCAACATCTACCATTTTTGGAATTTTTTTTTCTTCATCTTCGCGGCACGGTCATGCGCGGAAGTCTATATGACCGAAGTGGTGCGTTACGGTAGCAACGTTCAGTTTAGCTTTGGATAAAGTCCGTAATAGATTTGGGCGCCGTTTCACAAGGGTTCTGAAGTTCAGTAAATTGCTTAAGTCGGTAGTATTTTGCTTAAGTCTAACATGGAGTTTTTCTCGAAAAAACATAAGTCAAACCCTACACAAGACTTGAGCAAATTATGCAAATTGCTTACGTGTGGTAAGGAGGTTGCTTCAGTAAAACACTATCACTAAACATGGCAGGTGTCAGGCGAAATGTCAGGCTTTTGCTTGGGCAAATGCGCCCAGATTTTCGGGATCGCCATAATCCTGTAGAGCTCTTTTCACCTGGGCAGGTTAAAATAAGATACAGGTTTAGACATTTGTGTAGTTGGACCTTCACGGAAAAGCCTTGAAATTAAATACCAGCTGGGTAAACATATGTATATAGTTTGAGCTGAAAACAGGCTACTGAACCAGCTTCAGATACTATATCATGTTTGAGATTCTTTTGAACAAGCTTTCTATCCAGGATATCTGAAATTGGGTGATGCACTGCCATATATATGTGAAAAATAAACCATTTCACATTGCTTAAAGTTTGCATAACTGTATAACATTACGGCATTCCAAGGAGTCTGGAAAATGTGATTTGAGCAATAGTTTCTGTAGTTGAGCATGCACGAAAAGTTGACAAATGTGATACACGATAAGACCACTAAAACTGACAATAACAACGACACCCCGCCCGGTGACATAATCCTGAAATTGACCTAACCAATCATGTTCCCTTCTAATAGCATCTCACGCCTGAGCGGCAAGGGAGATAGCAGCAAGTGCAATTTTTTTTAAGGTTTATACTCTATGACACGACCCGGGTGTAATCTCAGGTCTCCCGACTTTGAGGCGGACGCGCTAGACACATCAGCCCACCGAAGCAGTCTGTCGTTAATGTCGCGTCATTATGATGAGCTGGGGAAAGAAATCAAGATGGCGTCAGATGCACGTTGAGCCGGGCGATCGCCGCATCTCCATTGTCACGTTTGTTGGTGACGTTAGGCGGCGTATTCTAATAATCTAATGTATGCGTCACTCTCACGTGACTCAGCAACGTGACGTCACAGTAGACAATAGCATGACGTGATTCTTCACACTTATTGTGTTGATGACAACAGTATTGTCAAAGACATGGCTTGCGTCAGGAGATTTTTACGAAGTGTTTTAATGGTTACAGTGGCGTCATGCATGGGATGCATGACCTGCCAAAGGAAGAAGAAGAAGGTTAAATCCCACTGTGCAAGACAGCAGCCGGCGGACGACGGAGTTACAGTGGTGGAGGCCATATACTTACCACTGGAGCTGCAACCCGCGCTGGCAATAGCCCGAAAACGGGACACCGATGAAGACGTCCGTACACAGCTCCGACAGGATGGTCTTCTCAAATCGGAAACCCTACGAGAAACAGCCAACGGAAGCGTGGCATTTTACCTTTCCTTTGACGGAAACGCCTACCCGTCTGGAAAACCAAGGCTGCTTGATCCCATAGATCTCAAACCACAGCAGGACAAAATACAGGCTGACTTGAATAACCGCATGTCCAAGGCCACCAACCTGCGGAAAGAGCAGTTGGCATCTGTGAAGAGGAAGGCGCGAATCGCGTCTGCCAGACAACGACAGGTCGTTCTCAAGAAGGCAGAGGGTGAGGAATCTAAGAGACGGGAAACCAGGGAACGGCTGGAGAGGAAATTGGAGAAAGCGTCCAGGAACCGTCAGGCCCGTCAACAGGGCGCCATGTAGACGAGGATTCGTCTGGAGCCTGGAAAACATTGAAAAGCCTAGACATTGAAGGAGACTTTTCCAGACATCGAAAAACCTTGAAAATCAGTATTTTTGTAGTTGAACATAGACGGAAAAGCCTTGAAATTGAAAACCAGCTTGGCATATGCCTACATACACCTTCTAGTTTACCATTCCATGTATATGTGAAAGTTCAGCCTATATATGGAAATTTTAGATTGCTTTATAAGCTTGTATAGCTTATAAGCTGTAGAATATTTGTTCCAAGTGGCCTTGAAAATGTGATATAATTCAGTTTTAGGATAATGAGTTTTAAATATCTGAGAGCTTTGTCTCGTTTAGTCATGTATATGAGCTCTAGACATCCAGCACTTCCTACTGATACTTCCCTCTACATGCATGTACACGTACGTATACCTGGATTGTATTCCTGTTGTTGAGATCTATGCGTACACGGGTTATATCTTGGCATCATTCTTGCTAACCCAAGGATGCACAGTTGTTAGGTGTCCTTCGGTTCTGCCTCTTATCTAGATTATATTTCTTATGACCGCCTACACTGGCAAATCCCAGCAATTTGTGTAACGGTGAAAATGACAATAAGTAGACCTATAGCCTACCCTTCCATGCGATAAACAATTTTGTTCTATATTACAATGTGGGCATTTTTGAAATAAAATATATTCTATACAGAATGTGTGAATGACAACGTCGCTCTTTGTATATATCATTAATTGCGTTTCCACCCACCATATGCTGACCGCCGTCGTATAAGTTAAATATTCTTGAGTACGGCGTAAAACACCAATCAAATAAATAAATAAAGAAATTAATTGCGTTTGTCTGCCCGTACAAGGTTAGTCAAAAAATGTTCGTTTCTCTACCCGGACAAAGTTTTAAAGAGTGTTAGTTTGTCTACCCAAACAAAATTAGTTAAAAAGTGTTCATTTGTCTACTTGGAAATAGTTAATTAAAAGTCAGATGTTGGATTGTCTGCAGGACAAAGTAAGTTAAACGTCAGTTGTTCTTTTGTATACCCGGACAAAGGTAGTTAAAAGTCAATTGTTCGTTTGTCTACCGGACAAATTTGTCAAGAGTCAAGTGTTTGTTTGTTTACCCGGACAAAGTGAGTTGAAAAGTGCTCGTTTGTCTATTCGGACAAAGTCACATAAAAAGTGTTTGTACGACTACTTCTTATCTTGATATTTCGAAGAGGAACTAACATCCCTAATTCATCACAAACATAATATGCCTCGCCATGTAATAACTTATACTCAGTATATGAGGTAAATTGTTACCGATTTTGTCTGTTTTAAATTCAGCTCCACATATAAAGTGTGTGTACGCCGGGATGTGATATCCAGCTTAAACTACCGGTCTTGATAGCACATTTGGTAGAGCCACCGCTTCGGGAACGGTAGATCCAGGGTCAATCCTGGGTTGGGTCACAACTAAGACTTTAAAAGAGGAAATTGTAGCTTCCTCGCTTGGCGTTCAGTATTAAGGGGGACAGTGCAACGACTGGTTGACCCGTATCAGCATAATGGCTGAGGCGGGGAGGCTTACCTGCCTTCGGTAAATCATCCCATTGAAGCAGTACCAGATAAAAGAGCGGTGGAATTCCGTCCTGCAACAAGGAAGCACATTACATGCACTCTAAGGATTCCTTCGTCGTCATATGAGTGAAAAATAGTTAAGTACGACGTTAAAACCCAAGCACTCCCTCTCTCTCTCTCCTGCCTAAACTGAGGAGAATAGACATTGTTTCCGGTAACAAATATGTCAATAATGCTGTGATATCTCAAAAACGGAGGTGAATGAACCAACATTACAAAAATTGGCCCCCGGTCTGCCTGACACTAAATCATAACTTGGGGGAAAAACGATATATGCCTTTCGTGCACTCAGTGAATCCAACGATCAAAACTGATATTCGCATTTTGTAATATCACAGCTTTGGTAGTTTGTAAACTACCTCTCAGCCTGCAAGACAATAAGTATGATGCGAAATGGTCAAGAACGGCCAGCTCTTCACCCCTAGTGGGAATAACATAAGGTAATCAAATGGAATTCTTTAGGTGAGCAGGAATTAAGTAGTTGGCCAACGGACCCCTTGAGACCACTTGAAGGGATCAATTGAGCATCCAGCTCGTTATACACCCAGTGTGGTGCTAGCGTGGATTCCGGTGGGCGCTGCTCATTTGGAAATAGAGGGGGTACAGGTGATGCCAAGTTTCTTCTAAATCACCAATTATCGAATTTCATTCACTCACTGACGATGCCAAGTTAAACATCGCAGAGGTTAGCTCTGTGGGGTGTGATTACGTATACCATCACAGCCCTGTCTTGTTCCATAAGCTTACATTGAACACCTCTGTACTTCCCTAGCTGGCTTCAGTATACTACTGCAGGGCACCAAATAATGTGTTTGTCCGTAGTCTCAGTCGTCTCATCTATCAATTTCGGGCAGGTGTTCTCATGTGTCATCACTAGTAATCCCACACAAGTATGAAACTGGTGTGGAAAGTGGATAAATTCCAACTCCAACCGCCATGTTTAAATACATACTCCTTACAGTAATTGAAATCATGTATACAACTCCCACTGCCGCTATTAGGCAAGTTAGACCTTTAGACTCGCATTCTGGCTAATTGTTTAGGATCAGTCTCACGAGTAATGACTTAGAGGGAACCATAATCAACACAGATCACTAAAAACATTTCCCAAATAAATTTCAAAAATAGTACAAAATTAAACAAGTGCAAAATAGTCTAAAAGTGTCAGTAGTTATCTCCCCTGTGTGGGCTGTGAGGCGTGCTTTCAAACATGGCAGCTGATGTTGGAATTTATCCAGTTTCTACTGTAGTTTCATCCCTGTGTGGTTTACTAGTGATGACTCATGGGAAGACCTACCTGGAATTGATACCTGAGACGACTATGACTACAAGAGAAAAATTATTTGATGCCAGCGCTAGTTTACTGAAGCCAGCAAAGGAAGTAGGCCTACAGAGGTGTTCAAGGTAAGCTTATGGAACAAGACAGGGCTGTGATAGTATATGTTATCACAGGGCTGCATAAAGGTATGCTTTGTTATGTTGGGATACACCCTTTGTGGACAAAAATCAGAAAAATATAAAATTACATGAGGTGTTTTTCTCTTTTCTCTCGAGGTACATAGGGTTTTATTTAAACTGTTCTAACCCCCTAGCACCATGGCTTAAGAAGAATTTGGTATCAAAAAATGCAATTTGTGAGACGTCACTGGTCTGGAATTACACACATTTAACATACAGTCACATTAAACAATGCAAAGGGACCCAATAGCCCACAGTTAACCAAGTGAAGCCATAAATAATAGTTTTGTATTTCTTGAGAGGCTGTGAAAACTACCTCCCTTTACCAGGTAGGCTTATCTGACAAACAATCTGGCGTATAAACCTAAACCAGTGGAATTAAATTAGATTCATACTCTCAGTACCTGTCATTTGCAGCGAGAGGGGCCCTTCAACTTACATGATACATGAAAGGCTGACCTTTTTTTAAAAATATGGGATATATGACGTGGCCCAAAGCCTAAAAGTACAGGAAACATTGTCAGCTTTCTTACTTAGCATAAAAAGTTTGATATCGTATATTTGCTTTATTATTTTAATATTCACTCGTTCTGGACAGAAACGTGAACATACAGAAATTACTAGTGATTTTATGATTTTAAATTATGGTTCTGAAATTATCTCCTAGGTTTGGGAATAAGCTACACTAAAGACAGTAGGCCTGTCTGGTATATTGGAGGTAATTCCTTAAGAACACATATTATAATACCTCCGGGCAGTCCAGCATATGCAAAAATGATAGCCTACTTTTGTGTATTCACATAACATTTCAAGGTATTTGTTAAAAATGATTTTCTAAAGTTCACTTCATAGTTAAGTCTAAAAAAGAAAAGCCATGCCAGAGTTTGCATAGGCGCGCCTATCTGAGCATTTAGCTGGCATGAATGGTTAGAATAAAACCCAAAAATGAGGTATCTTTACCTGAGACGAGAATTTACGTCGCTGCGATTGTTCACTTCTCGAGGGGTAGGTTTTTTTTATATTATACGTTAAGATGCTGTCACCAGGTTAAAACAGTTATAACATAGATACAGAAAAACAGGCTTCGAAAAGTCTATCACCCTTTGGCATGTACATGATATTAAAACATTCACAAGAAGTAACGCCAACAACGGCAGGGTGCCAGTTGGTATATGGTCACACGTAACCGGTGAAACATGGCCTCTTGTCAGTTTACCGCTGTTGGGGTTTTCTTCCATCTGTTTAGCGGATGCTCGATTTAAGGTTTCTAGCAAAAAATGTGCCATTTTTACCCAGAGCAACGACTAGGGAATGTAAGTATTGTATTTAACCTGAGTGATTGTGCGATATTCTATTTCGCAGATGTTTATTTCACAGTAAACGACCAAAAGCATATCTCCCCCCCCCCACCGCCCTCCATCCCACTTTTCAGGTTCCGAAAATTATACACACAAGATTGCATATATATTATATATTTTCTCGGGAAACTAAACATGGTAAACTGCAATTTTCCCAGTGCACGTTACTAATTATCTAGGGCCTACATCTTTTTTTCCCGTCCTTTGGCCTACACGTTTATATATGTTTAGGAGTTAGCTCCCTTAGATGGGACTCGTCAGTCGATTGAAATGGAGCCGCCTTACAAACTTCGTGAAGTTCAACGGCCGATGGATTCCTTTTCACGACATCTGCAAATCGAATTTCGTCGTCTAGCAATACAAGTCCCTCCACAAGCGAACAAGTCAGGCAGTGAAGTTATGCCGTCAACAGCAAATCAAGAGGTAAACAATAACAAAATAAACAACAACAACTACTATCGTGTAATACATTTATAAATACATATTATGAACTGCTGACAACTTTGTCATATGCCTGTGTATAATTTAAGAAAAAATATTCTATGGGATCTAAATTTGTATTTTTGAAAATTGGTCTACTCACAGTGATAACCTATTGATAAAACGTCAAAAGTGTGTGTTGAATTATTTAATATACAAGATCCCAACTTTTCTTAATACTAGCTTCTAAAATGTTATCATATGCGAAGTGTAGGCCTAAATATTTGACAAAAGTAGCGTGTAATAACTATTAATAACGGGTAAAAGCGTAGGCCTACACATAGGGCGTGCAATCTCTCCTATAGCCCGATTGGCCTTTTTTAAACTTTTTTTTGACTATTATGATTGTTTTGAATCAAATACAAACGGCAGTTTTAAAATAAAGAAAAAAAAACCCTGCATCGTCTACAGATACAATCTGAAGATATAAGGCCTATAGACTTGTGTTCCACAAAGTTAATCTGATAATATGCCTATATTTATTGATGAGAAAGGGATGACCGAGAATCGAAAGCAAGCCAGTGCGAATAGGCCGGCAAGTTTACCACCAAGGCCCAGTAAAAACATGGATGTTTCTTTCCACCGATTCTCCTCCATACGAGTTAAATGCTTGTATTAGTCAATCTACCAACCTCTCTCCGACACGCATAAATTTAATGTTGAATTCTAGATAAATTGTTACAATGTTGTCAGGTTTAACTAGTCAATGGACCCTCGCCTTTTTGGCTGGGATTCTTGCCCCCTCTTCAAACCCCCCCCCCCCCTCCCCCCCACACACACTTTGAAATTGTTTCCTACGCCCTGGAAACGTCATGGGCCGTTTTGCATATAAGGGTGCACCAATTATGCAAAGTTTGACATCGCACAATCTTTTTTTGATTTAGAGAAATTGCATTATGGTCGGTAACGCAGCACACTTATTACCTACAGGCAATACAGTAGTGTGTGCAAACATGATAGTTTAAAGTTTGTATATCCACATAAAATTTGAATTTTTAAAATTAAAAATGATATTGTAAAGTTCGCTTCATACTTAGGTCCAAACAAGAAAAGCTATGCCAGAGTCTGCATCGGTCTATTTGAACATTTACTTCAGAAAAATTAAAATCTCGTCACTGCGCTGGTTTTGCTTTTCGTGGTCTTTTATATCAAAGGATAAAATGTTGTCACCAGGTGCAGGCAGTTATAAAACAGATACAGAAACAAAGTTGCGAAAAGTCTATCACCCTGTGACATGTACATACCAGCACAAGAGGAGGAGGGGGGGGGGGGGGGAATATAGCACAGAGAGTAAAACCAGAGAAGCAATGACAGTTTCGACGTTGTGCTTGTTGGTATATGATATAATTATAAGACGTAGAGCACAGAGAGCAAGACCAGAGCAGTGACGACAGTATGATAGCTGGCAAATGATCACACATAACCGGTGAAGTACGGCTAAATAGTAGCAAATCCCACCCCACCCCCCACACGCACACTTAGCACCATGGCTTAAAGCTGAGATTCCATATACGCGGTATGCGGTTTGCGGTTTGCGGTATACGGCACGCGGTAAGCTGAGATTCCTTACATGCGGTAGCGGTATACGGTACGCGGTATGCGGTACGCGGCAAAAAAATCGAAATGGTTAAAATAAGTTGCAATGATTCCATAGGTATGGTCGCGGATCCGTTTTTTCATGCGGAAACGTATACGGCAAAATCAATCGCACCATGTAGCGATCGGTGCGGTATGCGTTTTCAAAACCGGACAGGGTATCCCAAGAAATGACGTCACTGGTGGGGTGTTTCCCCGACACGTGGTCGGAACTTGTTTAAATTGTTCTCTGGTTAGACGAAAGTACTGTTGGAATTTTCCTCATCCAGCTGCAATTCCGAGACCAAGTTATGGAAAGCTCCCTGCTGAGCTCTTTGCCGCAAAATACTGTGGACCCACCATCGGTGTTTTCTCTTTTTACGCTTCTTTAGTTGCAACAACTTATATGACATTGCTATTATGGCAAGGTCTGAATCTTGCTCTAAATCCACACGTCGTGAAATTGAGGAATGCGACATGTTTGCTCTGATAAAAACGCACAATGAATGAAAGAAAACGCATAGGTTACCGCATAAATGGAATCAGAGAAAGCGCATACCGCATGCCGTATCCGCGTACCGCGTGCCGTATACCGCAAACCGCATACCGCGTATATGGAATCTCAGCTGTACGCGGATACGGCATGCGGTATGCGCTTTCTCTGATTCCATTTATGTGGTAACCTATGCGTTTTCTTTCATTCATTGTGCGTTTTTATCAGAGCAAAACATGTCGCATTCCTCCATTTCACGACGTGTGGCTTTAGAGCAAGATTCAGACCTTACCATAATAGCAATGTCATATAAGTTGTTGCAACTAAAGAAGCGTAAAAAGAGAAAACACCGATGGTGGGTCCACAGTATTTTGCGGCAAAGAGCTCAGCAGGGAGCTTTCCATAACTTGGTCTCGGAATTGCAGCTGGATGGAGAAAAATTCCAACAGTACTTTCGTCTAACCAGAGAACAATTTAAACAAGTTCCGACCACGTGTCGGGGAAACACCCCACCAGTGACGTCATTTCTTGGGATACCCTGTCCGGTTTTGAAAACGCATACCGCACCGATCGCTACATGGTGCGATTGATTTTGCCGTATACGTTTCCGCATGAAAAAACGGATCCGCGACCGTACCTATGGAATCATTGCAACTTATTTTAACTATTTCGATTTTTTGCCGCGTACCGCATACCGCGTACCGCATACCGCGTACCGTATACCGCTACCGCATGTAAGGAATCTCAGCTTAAGCAGAATTAGACAAACACACTGACGTAAGGCCTCGACCTAACCATGGGATGTTGGATTCAAACTATTTAGCGGAAAACCTGCCATTTGTAGCCAGGGTTTTCCTTTAGACAACGACCAGGCTCGGTAAGAATTGAACTTTTTAACTGAAATGATTGTGCGATAATTTACTTCAAAGATGTTTGTTTCACGGTAAACGACCAAAAGTGACCAATGAATAAATCCAGTGACAACTGGCATACACGTGAAATGATAACTGGCATACATAAAAAGATAACTGTCATACACCAGTGATAAGTTTAATGCGGGAAATGATCACTTGCACACATGTGCTTCAAATGATCACTTGCACACATGTGCTTCAAATGATCACTTGCACACATGTGCTTCAAATGATAACTTGCATACATCAAGTGACAAACTTAATAACTTGAATTTATCACAGAAGTTGAATACATCAAATGATGCATACACCTGTGCACATGACATGATAACTATGAATTACGACAAGTTAAGCGAATAAAAGGCAATCAAAATTGATAACTGCAATTTCCAATATGACACCTTTGGCAGTTTTATTGAAGACATGATCAAATATTTACTCCAAAATGGTAGTCAAGAAAAGCCGACTCTTCACTCCAAATGAAAATCAAATCAGGTTTAGAAATCAAATCGTTCAGGTAGATAGGAGTTCCGTAGTCAGCCCCCGGACCACCGTTGATGCCTGGACGACCAACCCTTTATATAGCCGACCAGGAGCTGCCGTGGATGCGTTATGGGCCTTAATCATTTGCATAAAAAGAGGCACCCACGATGTAAAGTTTGACAACACATAATGTATGCTTTTGTTAGTAAGGATACGTTCATTACAGAGACAAACACGAAAAACAGTTATGTTTTGGTTTTAAATCAATTTTGCTCGAGCTATCTTCCTAGACGTGGGCCTACGTCCATTTTGTATTTTGAGAAATTGCAAGAGTCTTCAGCGCCGCACGAAGAATATCGGTAATGGTTTATTGATATAATTACTTAAATTGAGTTCGGCTATTTGTTCACTTTTTATGAAATGATGACCTTTTTTAATAAACATCCAAGCACCTGTACCTAATTGGTGTTTTGATCTTTATTGTTTTAATTGCAAAAACTCCCTGATGTGCATACATAATAGGCCTGCTCTGAATTACCTCCCTTGTTACACGACAACGACTGCGACTTAGTTTTAGAAGCGTGAAACTACGAAAAATGGGATATCGTATGTGGTTATGTCACAATAGTGACTCATATGTTGTAGACAACAGAATGAGTCTGTTGAATCAACAGAATCGATGTTTTTCAGTATAGAGGTAGAACAAAAAATCTTTGAGTTCGCCGAATCTGTATTTGATGTGGGCCAGGATTATTAAATTACATGTACCTTCAAGTGGATTAAAAACGTAAAGTTTATCCTAGGCTTTCTAAATAAGTTTACACTAACACTGAAGCTAGGTTTTCAACTAGCTTACGCTGGTTTAACTCCGAAACTTGTCATTAGCCATAAATCCCACATGACCACAGCTTTCTCCTAAAAAGGCACCTTTTTAACCTCATGGAAGACCCAGTGGCGGCCCTATTATCCAGTCATTAACTGCTCGTTGATGCATTGACAGCGACTATCCCCACTATCCATTGACTGTGGATACACACACCATCCCCATTAACAAGTGGCTTATCCTTACACCACCATTATTCCATGAACTTCTGACTGATGCTTATACAAGCGTTATCCCATTAACTACTGACTGATGCTTATACCACCACTTTTCCATTAACTGTTGACTGATGCTTATACACACACCATCCCCATTAACAAGTGGCTTATCCTTATACCACCATTATTCCATGAACTTCTGACTGATGCTTATACAAGCGTTATCCCATTAACTACTGACTGATGCTTATACCACCACTTTTCCATTAACTGTTGACTGATGCTTATACACACACCATCCCCATTAACAAGTGGCTTATCCTTATACCACCATTATTCCATGAACTTCTGACTGATGCTTATACAAGCGTTATCCCATTAACTACTGACTGATGCTTATACCACCACTATTCCATTAACTGTTGACTGATGCTTATACACACACCATCCCCATTAACAAGTGGCTTATGCTTATACCACCATTATTCCATGAACTTCTGACTGATGCTTATACAAGCGTTATCCCATTAACTTCTGACTGATGCTTATACAAGCGTTATCCCATTAACTACTGACTGATGCTTATAACACCACTATTCCATTAACTGTTGACTGATGCTTATACACACACCATCCCCATTAACAAGTGGCTGATGCTTGCACAAGCACTTTTCCCATTAACTAACCGCTAATGCATTTAAATTCGTCCACAATTCAGTGAACTAATAGCTGATTAGCTTATTAATCCACTCAGTTAATCCCTAATGTTCTATAATACCTACACTATTCAACCTCTTCAACAACAATTAAATAATATCTGTTGGAAATACCACCATCTGATTAATGCCGAAGATACAGTCATCAGTTTTCACTGATTGTCACAGTTAGTTGCAATTATTTATTCACTTATTTGATTGATGTTAGGTCGTACTCAAGAATATTTGACTTATATGACAGTGGTCAGCATTGTGGTGGGACAAAAACGTGCAGAGCTCTGGGGGAAACCCACGACTATCCGCAGGTTTTTGCCAGATCGTCCCACATACGGCCAAATCGGAAGCCAGCGTGAGCTGGACTAGAGCTCATAGCGACCGCACCACTGGTGGGATAACTCCTGGGTTATTGTGCCCCGCTGGGGTGCTAAATCCCTTGAGCATTATTATTAACCCATACACCATAATAAAATTTATTTGTATGATATCTATGATTATTCAACCCTTTATTCGTCGTCGTATGACTGAAAACTTGTTGAGTACGACCTTTAACCCCATGCACTCACTCACTCACTCACTCACTCACTCAGTCCTTTATTTTTGAAAAGGTTGAATTTACTCTCAGTCAGTCAAGAACACATCGGAAAATTGTGTACAAAGACACATAGCAGTCTGTAATTAAAAAAAATTACAACTATCAAGGATATACGGAGACTGCTGTGAGACACAAAATCATCATTTCTCATTTCTACAAGCACAAACAGTGTCTTTAATTTTGCAAATAATTAGCTGTTTGCATCAGTTTCTGTCAATTGGTGGCCTGCTTATCCGATTATTTGGTCCTTGTATTCTTTTTGACACGAACAGATGGACGAGTTGCGCAGGAGTTTCGAAGAGATGAACAATGGAAAAATTTCTTGCCAAAATGGAAGTCAAGAACGGCCAACTCATCACCCCAAAGTCAAGTCAGATACAGCAAGTAAATCAAATCTTTCAGGTGAGTAGGAGCTCCGTAGTCAGCCACCGGACCACCGATGGTGCAGTGAATACAGCCACGTTTATATACCCAGCGTGGGGTTGCCGTGAATGCATCGTGAGCTCAGCTTATTTGCATATGGAATGTCATTAGAGCATTTTCCATAATAGTAGACAGGGTACAACCGGTAACCGTCAAACATTTACAGGATAATGTGACTAAAATACTTTTGTATTGATAAACCTTAAAAAAATTGGCTTTAAGTTAAGAATTTTAATTAATTTAATAAATCACTGTTGTGTCATTTAGAATTCAGTGCTGGCTGAGTTGTCTCCCTTGGCCTATTACTCTCGCTGACCATAGACGTAGGCCTATGTGCCCAGCCGCACAACAATAAATTTCCCCTATGCGCTTACTGTGTACAGTCAAATATTTATTGTCGTATTAGGCCAAGGTTTTATACAGCCTAAACATTTATTTCTGAACAAAATAGTACAATTTTCATGCGATATGGAATAAATTCATTTTGGGATCCGGAAATGAAAAAAAAACATTTTTGTTATGTTGGAAAGTTTTATTTGTAGTAGTGTTATAAAATGTACGTTGCTCCAGCTCAGGTAGGTATCTTATGACTTTATTTCTGTGTTCAAGTTCAGTCACAAGTGACAATTTCACAATGACATTTCTAACTTCAGTCAAAATTAAAAATACGATTTTAAGGCGGAAATTAAAATTTTGACTAAACCGGAAACGTTATCTAATATCCATTTTCAGCATAAAAACTTAAACGTTATAAATAATGTCTTACGTTGCCATAGAAATGGATTTGTGGAATCCGCTACTTGGTTAATTGGGGTGGTGCACGCATCACTCATCGCTCTGACACTGGTCACTTTACACTGACATAATATCCGTGTACGCCAAAGCCATCGATGTCTGATGCAATGCAGAAAGAAAGGCTGGCGAAGAGCGGAGTAAAATCAAAGCTGTAGGGATTGCGCGATAGCCTATTTGGTCACGCCTAACTTGTAGCCGGCCACACATAACAGGTATCCGTTCACACCCAGCTGGTATCCAGTTACACATAGCAGGTACCCGGTCACACATAACTGGTATCCGGTCTAACATAACAGGTATCGGGCCTCACATAACAGGTACCCGGTCACACTTAACTGATATCCCGCCTCACATAGCAGGTATCCGGTTACCCCCAAAGGGTATTCTGTCACAATAACCGGGATCCGGTCACACCTAACTGGTATCCGGTCTCACATAACGGGTATTCGACCTAACATAACAACTAGGTTCCCGTCAAACATAACCGGGATGTAGTCATACAAAATAGGTATCCGTTCACACCTAACTGGTATCCGGCCTCCCATAACAGGTAACTGGTCACACTCAGGTAGTATCCAGCTTCACATAACATGTATCCCGTCACACCCAACATGGTCTCTTGTCACAATAATCGGTGTCCAGTCACATATAACAGGTATGCGGTCAAACATAACTGGTACCCACTCACATATCCGGTCACACATAACCAATCAACCAGCTACGGTTGATTTGTCCCACACAAAAAAAGGGAAAATTCGATATCAAGCACGGTTGTACAAGTCAGGTGTTTGGCGGGGAGGGAGTGCCCTGCGGAACAGTGACAATATTTATACCTAGATCCAAATTATAGCTCCAGTTTTCCTTTCTCAAAACATTAAACAATATTTTTTTAAAAAATGGATAAGACACCTACCACACTCCATTTCAAGACCAGAAGCAACATAGTGGCGTTAAATGGGAACAAATACAGTATTTACGACGGACAGTGATTTATCATGACCAACAATAAATAATACTCTATGTGTACTATAAACTAAGGGGTTGTCAAACAATGAAACGTATCCTTATTGTATCAGTGATTATATCAGCGATTATTTCACATGAAAGCATTAAAATTTCACTAATATTTTTATACTGCTACAGGGAAGGGAAATTGGAGCTTTAAAATGGGCCATCAATGTACGTGTTGATTTACAATCTTGTTAGCACTCCTTTTTGTAAGGGAAAAAGTATGAGGAGTTATTGTAACGGTTCAAAAATCAAAACGTCACGTTTTTTTATATCCTGACTTTGGCATTGGGAGGTGTCAAGATAGCCATGGCGGTTTCTCTGGTTTTACTCTCTTTGCTGTAAATCTTAAGTAAATGCCTTCATTTTGTCGCTTTCCGAGGAACTACATAAACAAGTATAAACGACGGACCTCAAACATTCCTTAGTCTAGTCTGTGTATAAAACTGGAATGCAGCGTGCCGAGAACTAGTGACCGGTGTCCTATCTATAATACTAAAAATAAATCGAAAGACAAAAACTACCCCCAAATACACATGAATCTTAACAGAACCATAATTGATTTTGACCCCATTTTTTGTTATAGCTCTTGTCCATCGTCAAAACGTTTTGACATCAGACTAAAAATTAACAAAGGTGGGTTGTTTCGGTCTTTTTTTCTCTCCTTTCTGCGGGCAAAGTTAAGGTCAATCGCCAACTGTACGGGAGACAGAAGCGCGGTATATACCTGATCGACCAACCGGCCTTAATTACGGGTGGTCAGATGAAAAGAGAGGGCCATCCAAAGTTTACTGGGGCAAGCTAAGGTCAAGCTGAGGTCACGCGCAGGGAAATAATAACGGGTGACCTAGTTTCTACAATACTGACCGCAGTATTGGTCATTTTCCAGGTAACGAGCGTGGACTTTGGGGAAGACAGGATACATGTTTTTTTTTACATTAACAGTTAATTGTGCGATCTGTTTGAAGTATTACCTGAACAGTGAACAGGCAAGAACAACGAGACATGCGCATTTTCATCAAATCAATTACAGCTGTATTTATCACATAAAAAGTTTGGCCAAATCAGACTATTTTGATCACTTGGTTAGCCGAAGGTGTAAAAGCGTTGCCATGGAGACGATATCAACTTTGTGTATGAGACTCGCTCATGCAAATGTTACACATAAAATTGTCTTGTAATTTAGGCCAATGCAGGAAAGTAATTCAATAATTAAGAAGGCTTTAAATAGACAGTTGCCACTTATTCACAGATTCCAGGTCGATTCATTACGCCTACCTATTTAAGTGGCTCTGCTTCATAATTGTGTCTAATTCCGTTTAACCCGGGGGCTAGGGGCTGTGGATGCATAGTTTTGAATTAGGTCACCACGTAGGATATACATATGTGAACAGTTGCGATTACAGCGCAGCTGATGTTCATCTTTTTGATAACAAAAACATTTTTGTATCATGGTTCAAGGTTAAATTTCTGCGCCTGTAGATCTAGGAGTAAAAAAATTATAGAATTCCTTGTTCGGCATCATTAATAACTTGACTCCTTCTGTTTAATACCTGAAGTCGTCCTAATTTCTCACTTCATGTACCTGTACTTTCTTAGTTTGTTCTGAACGTTAATTTTGACCTGAAAAATCCACTGTTGTGGATGAGTAAATTACAGAAAAGGGTGAATCATGAAATTGTAGCAAAAATTAAATAAACAAAAGAAATTTGATATTTTAAAGACACATTTACTGGCATGAGTTTGTGGGATTACGTAGAGATGGGAAAGTTCTGGACATCTTTTCACTACCGAGATTTAAATCGTAAGTGATAAGTCTTAACAGCCCGCATATTATGAAACATATACAATATGAGTTTGTGGTTGAACATGTGTGTTGTTAGTTTTAAACTATAACGAACTTAATTGAGTTGCGACTTGCAACAAAGAACAACTTCTTGCGTTATGTAACTGCGACATTTGTACTCATTTCGTGTTTGAGAAGTTCTGGTGTAAGGGAAGCTCTGGTGTTAGGGAACTTCTGATGTTATGGAAGGTTTGGTGTTAGGGAAGGTCTGGTGTTAGGGAAGGTGTGGTGTTAGGGAAGGTCTGGTGTTAGGGAAGTTCTGGTGTTATGGAAGTTGTAGTGTTAGGGAAGCTCTGGTGTTAGGGAAGGTCTGGTGTTATGGAAGTTCTGGTGTAATGGAAGTTCTGGAGTTAGGGAAGTTCTGGTGTTATGGAAGTTCTGGTGTAATGGAAGTTCTGGGGTTAGGGAAGTTCTGGTGTTATGGAAGTTCTGGTGTAATGGAAGTTCTGGGGTTAGGGAAATTCTGGTGTTATGGAAGTTCTGGTGTAATGGAAGTTCTGGAGTTAAGGAAGTTCTGGTGTTAGGGAAGGTCTGGTGTTAGGGGCGTTCTAGTGTTAGGGGCGTTCTGGTGTTATGGAAGTTCTGGTGTTAGGGAAGGTCTGGTGTTAGGGGCGTTCTAGTGTTAGGGGCGTTCTGGTGTTATGGAAGTTCTGGTGTTAGGGGAGGCCTGGTGTTAGGGAAGTTCTAGTGTTAGGGAAGTTCTGGTGTTAGGGAAGCTCTGGTGTATTTAACTGGGAGATTTGTCAACTGGACTTTAGTGTACTGTGATGATTGTAACGGCGAAGTATGTACTGATGTTAGGGAAGTTCTTGTGTTATGTAGCTTAGAGATTTGTACTGGACATTAACGAACAACAAATGATTGAGTGTCGTAATTCATCTTGTATTCTCACAGAGCATGGTCCTGATATCATAGTCTGTTAACAGCAATATTTGTGGAATATTTTTGCGATGAAATAGATATGGAGTACGCTTTCCCACCTAATGTAACTCGATCCTAAGCTGCTATTTAGGCCTGCCTTTCGACGCTGACGTTTTGCAAAGTGATTACTCCTTACACGTATTTATGAATTACAACGACCAAGAATGGGCAATGGGGCTTCGGCCAGAGTCGCCATTGTGCGGTAAATGGTACCTCATGGGGGAACTCATAAAACTCCTCCACGCCTCAATCAAGACAGTCTAAAACTGTGAACCCATTTATTCTTTCCTTTGTTACGTCACAATGATCTGTGAATGTGAAGGTCATAAAACATATATGAAGTACACACGTACTGCAAAGTCACAGAAGAAAACAATGCGTCCTACTGTCATTTGGACCTTCTGTGTAACTCGTCCTCGAGACTACCATTGGACCTCCATAGATATTGTTCACATCGTCGGGCAACAATATAATCGGTTCATCTTCAAGTGCCGTTGACAGTCTATTTAACATTGTACCCATATGTAATGTTTGTCCCTGTGAAGGGATGGATGAATGAATGATCGAGAGAATGGTTGAAGTGTAATGCGTACAATGGCCATATTTCAGCCATATCGTGGCAAATAAAACGTTTTGCTGTACAACATTCTGTGCTCAATATTTGTATTTAGTTTTACGTATAAGTGTACAAAACATCGCGATTTTTAATTGTGTCTGGGAATACCTGATATCAAAACGCTCCAGATAGCAAGTTTTCCTTAGTTAGTGTGTTGGTACGCAATGTACTGTTGTCATAGAAATGTATCGCTACGTCCTGCAATCTTCTTACTGCAGCTCATTTTGCTACAGTAGCCTCTGTCGCATGGCTGTTACAAATCAATACGTCAGAAAGCGGTTGAGGTTGCTCATCTGACGGGAGTTTGTCACGAGCATCTCGCGATGACCGCGAGTTGCCTCCTCGCGCTGACCCACTAACCGCGCGCGACTCCAAGGTAACCAGGCCAAATGATAAAATCGGTCAGCAGTATAAATAAATGTTCCGAGAAATGTGGTCAAGTGATGACATTTTCTTGCCATGTTTAGTCTGTCCTGGGGGTCCAGCGACACGAGGAAATGATGCGCTGATTTCCGAAAATAGAATCCGTTGTTAATGACCAGTATAAATGGTTATGCAATGGGAATGTCGGCAAGCAGTTAAAACAGCTTCCTCTTAGTCTGTTCACGTAAGTCGTGACTCACGAGCATTAGTTCATGACTATATCCATGGCCTGCAGTTTCACTTTCAATATCTGGATCACAAAAATGTGTACTGTAATTCTTCTAATTTTACATGAGATAATGATAGTGCTGAAAGCAAAAAATACAATTC
The DNA here is from genome assembly GCF_032854445.1 of Liolophura sinensis. Classification (NCBI taxonomy): domain Eukaryota; kingdom Metazoa; phylum Mollusca; class Polyplacophora; order Chitonida; family Chitonidae; genus Liolophura; species Liolophura sinensis. Next base: position 12,087,953 of record NC_088297.1, on the reverse strand, counting down.
ACTCTCATTTTCTCAGAAAAGGAAAGGTGTGCATATGTTGTTAGATGTACTGACAATTTGAGAAGAGAAACTGTATTCCTGTCAGTCACATGTATATTGACTAAAATAGCTGACCAAGTGTCCTAAAAATTAGACGAATTTCAGTATGTCGCCTAGACAACAGTTCCTGCAAGCTCCTGCAAAGAATTGTTTTGTCTTCTTTTGTTTCCAATATATTTTAAAGTTGTTTTATTTGAATGGCTGTTCATCAGAATTGCTGAATGTTTTTCTAAAATATTTTAATGTTTTAACTACAGAATTCTTGAAAAGATTTCACTTTATCCTGTTTAGTTACTAGTGTTTCCAAAACAATTTAATGTTGTCTGATTTAAAAACGAATGTCGCGTATGTCCTTATATTTAACTTATGGTTAGTAGAACTTTTATCATTTCCCTTTTATCAGACATTAATTAGTTACACCTTAGAACATATGGCCTCTTATATCATTTATGGTGTCAGTTTTAACATCTTATCCAACGAAGGTGGTTAGCACGCCAAGGGCGGAGCAATGACCCTGGATCCTCTCACCGATGCCGGTGAGAACCAATGCTGTGAGTTCAAGTCCAGCTTATGCAGGCGGATGGTCGTGGGATAATATCTGCGTGACTATCATAAAGAACATAATAAAGAACATAACACTCATAAGTATATATATATTTTTTATTATTTGAATCAAAACTTAATCTGCGAAAGCCGGATTCGAAACTTGGGACTATGTTGATCAGGAGTCAATCGGATTAACTTAATTGAAGTTTTGCGCCGTACTTAAGAATATTTCACTTTTATGACTGTGGCCAGCATTATTGTGGGAGGAAACCGGGCAAAAACCCGGGGAAAACCCACGACCCTCTGCAGGTTGCTGGCAGACTTTCCCACGGATGAGAGGAGGGGAAGAGGATTTGTGAAAGGCGCCTGGGTCATTGTGTTGCGCAAACACGCTAACCACTAGGCCACGCCCCCTTTCAAAGTTAAAAATCAATATTATAGTATACATTGTCTTTTTGTCAGCATTCCCGTTGTTTTGGTCAGTAATTCTCTCTTGGAAGGCAATTTTAACTTGGTAAATTTTAACTGGTGAAATTATTACATAAACGACTGACCACAAATTCCGAATGTAGATCAAGTTTTATGTAAAATTAGCGTCATTTTGATTATACCCATGTTTTTATCATCATATAGGTATTATATGATATATAATATATGAAGAGTAAGTGTTAATGGTCACGTTCGCAGGCATGAAACTGCACGAGATATTATCTGCCACGAGAACCTATACGTCACAGAACACTGCTGACGTCATTTAGTTACACAGAATAAGGTTTATTATGTAGAAAAGACGGCTTTTCAGTCAGTGTTTTGTTTTTCCTTTAAAATAGGAAGGACAGGGTGTTATCCATTGGTTTGGATAGATTATTTGATAACGTAGATGATTTTCAGCTTTGTTCAATATGTAAAGTGAACATTTTGCAAATAAGCATAAAGCAGGCCCTTTATCTATGTAGGCCTTGAATACACGGATGTCTTCATTGCTGTTAAAGATAACGTTTATTCTATGACATTTACCTTTCTAAAAAGCCTCACACGTCAACGTATTAAGCCAAAAAGACGAACAGCATGTTCAAAAAATATTGAAAAGATCTTCTTTGTTATATACAACGTCAATGTAATATCTTTCAGCGGGTTTTTGTCTCATTATTTCAACACGGAACAGACGTGACTTCTCCATGATTCGAGAGCTGGCACACACTTGTCGCCCGCAAGTTTTATAAAGACGGCACCGACCCTCCCATCGTGACAAGCAATTTTACTCGTTTTGTTTTGTTTCATGCTTTAAAAATAAAAAAAATGTGTTGCACTTTTCTTCTCTCTGCTTAGCTTGTGACATTTTTCGCCCAGTTACTTAAGCTTAGTTAGATAGCCTTTCATAGACGTAAGCTCAGTGTTATTTCTTAGTTAGAGCATCCGTTCTTAAAGACGCTGTTATTATATATATTTGAAATGTTTGGCTATCATTTGAAATTCTCGATTAATGTCGCTGGCATTGAGATAAGGCTTGGGACAGATTTGGTAACGCTTTTCTTCACATGTAAGGTAGGCTTCGTTAATTATTCATGGCACTTAACAAGTTCGTTATAGGAACTAAGGATGAGCTTTGTGAGCCTTTGGACTTTATAGTCGAGTTATCTGTATGAGCGATGGAGAGACGGTTCGAATCCAGCTCTTTACCATTTGTCGCATCAAGATTTGTGGGATGTAGACCACAATTGAACAGTTTATAGATTTCAGGCGTTAAATTAACGTATTAACTGTATCTATAAACTGATAGGGTCGTACTATATGCATTAATGTAACAACATACCATTTATATGAAGGAAATGTGTTTTTTGAAAAGTTTTGAAAATGGTGCAAAATGTGTCTACGAACCTTCATCTAGTTTCGGATTTTTGCTTAAAACTAGTATACATACAGGTAGGTAGATACATACCTTTAAACATCTGAATTTAAAAGGTAGTGCATGTATAATCACATGTTATCTGTAGAATCTTGAGGCATGTATGGTGAGGAGGTGCATGGGATTGTAGCAGGGGAGGGGACTTGTGTAGGGTCACTGGGGAATTTAGGTTGGGTTGATAGCGGGTGGTGAAATGGTGGGGGGGAGGGGTGAAGGGGTGTAGGAGTGGGGTGGGGGGGTGTCGCGCAGTAAATAAGCCTCCTAGCACCTGCCCCTGTCCAGACTCAGGGATAAGGCTCCACACCTGCCAGTCAAGGTGGACCGGACCCTCTCACAAAAACACACGTCTAGTTTTTTTGTTGTAGGTCGCAAAAAATGACCTGCATCAGGCCTGAACAAAACGGGCATTATCCCAGGGTGGAAACTTTGAGTGTGGGAACCGAAGATGCACAATAGATAGCGGGATGAGGAAGACAGATACGAGTGGAAATAAACAAAATGGAAGCGAGCAACGTTCGATCAAACGCGGACCGCACTGAAGACCGGGGTGGAATGTCGTGGGAAAAAATGAAAGTGAAAAGCATTTTTTTTTTTAGTTAAATAATTAGGGTTCAATATCAGATGTATGAGGTAGTTAAGACTTGGATATTTAATTAGTATGAATGTGGGTGGTGAACTACTAAATACATATACAGAGAAAAAATATTATAATACATAATTAAGAAGCCAAGGCCAGGATTGGTTTAACAGAGTATTGGAAAAACTAATTAAATTATGCCTTTTATCGATCTGAGTCCAGATTATAATTTATAAACACCTAAGTTTTAATCAACAGTTTGCAACCCAGTCAATTAAGGCTTTTATCATTCATTAATATTAGCTCGTACACTTCTGTTACAATTTAAAAAAAAAGAGACATTGTAAAAGAGATATTGTCATAAGTGATTTAATAGGATATTAGCTATTATGTTATAATAGCACAAATTTCTGTCATATAATTCATTCTGCCCGGTTTCCTCCTAGTAAAGTGGTGGTCGCCGTCGTATAAGTGAAATATTCTTAACCACGACGTAAAACACCTGTCAAATAAATAAATCAATAAATCATTAATTCAGCTGAATTATTTTGGTCATATTCGATGGTGGTATACCTCTTTAAGCAGGATAATCCCACCAGCTTTAAATACACAGGTAAATGGAAGGCAAATTACACCAAACATCCATATACGTAGTCATATTGGTTTGAGACTATGACGTTACCGGAGGAGGCTCTCTCCATGCATCAAATCCTTGGTGCCTGTTGAAGCAACCGGAAGTGATGCGTTCTTGAATTCTGTTAAACATTGTGCCTTTTCAACATCATTGAAAACTGGTGCCTGCTTCTCTTTGCATGATCCCGTCCTTTATATACTTTCTTAGTTCTTTGCATATTGGTTTGTGTTTGTGTTAAACATCGTATTGGGAATTGACCTGGCGATTGTTGACCCGGAACGTCCATTTTGCCGGCGGATGGGATACGGATATCTGCTTCGATGTCTAGACTGAAAGCCGTTAATCTCAGATTCTTAAAATAATGACCGTAGACCATATTATTAAGACTTATTGTGTTTATAACAATATAAACACAACGCTTCATTCTGCGCACGTGGCTGTCGATAAGAACAGCTTGTAGATGGCGCTATTTACAGCCAGATAAGATAAGATTTCATTTAATGCTAAGGACTTCAGCAACTATAGTTATAGAGAGTTGACAGATGAACGACTGTAGAAACTGGACCGAGTGAAATCCACCCCGCCCGTTTTACCCCAATATCCTTGTCCGCCCGTAACTTCTCAAATGCCCGTGGACAGTTTCAGACTTGATAGCTTTAGAAAGCAAATGGAAACCAGATGTGCAGAACTTTGGGAAGAGACAAAAGTGCAAGTTGTCTTCGTAGTCAAGCCGTTGTGGACACAGACTGACAATTTTGAGAACAATTTATTCACTGTCACTGATAGGCGAAGGAGGGGTTGAGGTGTGGACGGGGGGCTTGATTGAACCAGTGTTATCATCCCTTCTCTATAAAGCGAAAAAGGTTACTTTTACGTGCTTAAAGTATGACCTATAGCTTTTCTGGAACACTATGCACTGTATCTCGACAACTGAGTGGTCTTGCGTTCAAAAATTATTTATTTATTAATTTCATAGCAAAAACGTTTTAGAGAGTGTTGCAGTGAACTTTTTGTTCTCTTTAACAATTAACTGTGTGAAATCACGACGATGTATTCCTGTGACATAAGGCGGTCACAAATCCTTCACAGGCGAAATGCTGCATCACTAAAGTATCGTACTCTCGACAGCAAGCGGGCATGACCTGTATACCCCAGCCAGTTGATGACGTGCTTGGCCGATAGCTCGCCGACTCTCTTCTGTTACGACAACCGAAAACTTGTGCGCAATGTCATCAGCCTATTACCTCAGCTATGGGACAATCTTTTGTTATGGCAATTGATAACGTGTGATACATTATCATTTAATGTGGCCAAGGTGGTTAGCGTGCCAGCGCGGCGCATTGACCCAAGAGCCTCTCACTAATGCGGTCGCTGTGAGTTCGAGTCCAGGTCATGCTGGCTTCCTCTCGTACGTTGGACAGTCTGCAGCAACTTGCGGGTGCTTGTAGGTTTCCCCTGGGGCTCTGTCCGGTTTCCTACCAACATAATGTTGGCCGCCGTCGTATAAGTGAAATATTTTGAGTACCACGTAAAACATCAATCAAATCAAAGAAATAAATAATCATTTAATGGTTTAATTATGTATTTGGTTGGAGTAGGGTAAATGGGGATATATGGGGCTGGGTTGATGGGGGTATCTGGAGAATACAAATGTTTAAGTCACACACGTCAGAAATATGAATGATACGTACATATTTTCTTCAGTGAGCCCATACTGTCTCGGAAAAAATCTGGCAAATAAATAAATTCCAGATGTTTCCATACTTTGGAATGTCCACGACGTACCACGTTTCAATATGCACAGATACCTAATCCATATATGTATGTGCTGTTAAACTGTATTAATAGTGTAAATAATGTATTAATAAATCATTTGCAAGATACATGTAGCACGACCACTATAACTAAGATTTAAAATGCTGATTTTTATTTATTTATTTATTTGATTGGTGTTTTACGCCGTACTCAAGAATATTTCACTTATACGACGGCGACCAGCATTATAGTAGGTGGAAAGCGGGCACAGCCCAACGTGCTGATTTTTAAGCTGGCCATGAGTTTTATGACATAAATTGATAACAGTTCATCGTAATGAACTGATTTCCCTTTAAGATAACATACATGAGCGATATAACATTAAATTTCATTATTTGATTGGAGGTCAGGCTGAAACATGAGATATCTGAGCAATTTACTTAATAAGTAAATAAAGAAGTCACCTTTGAAAATAGTTTTCTTCTGATACTTTTTCGTAACAAAACGTTTGCAAAATGTACCAGTGGTCATAGATTGCCATGGTATTTCATCTTACGTGTGACATAATGAGTTTTATGTACATGTGTACTGATAGAGTGATTAAAATTCTCACTTGCATGACTTTTGTCGCAGAACTAATTGACTAACTGAGAGATCTAACAACTAAATCTGAGTTTGAAGTAATGTGATTGTGGCCATAAATCAAATATTGCAAATGTGACCTATCACATATTTCAAAAGAGGCCATATATCTCATATTGCAAATGCGGCCTCAAATCACTTATTGCAAACGGGGCCTTAAATCACTTATTGTCAATGGGAGAGATCACATATTGCAAATGGGGCCTTAAATCACATGTTGCAAATGGGGCCATAAATCAGATATTGCAAATGTGGCCTTAAACCACATATTTCAAATGAGGCCATATATCTCATATTGCAAATGCGGCTTCAAATCACTTATTGCCAATGGGAGAGATCACATATTGCAAATGGGGCCTTAATCACATGTTGCAAATGGGGCCTTCATCACATTATTTCCTTTGTTGTTAATTCCAAGTCACCGTGTATATGTGACAAGGTCCCGATACAAGTACGCGTGCACCTACTGTGAATATATATATGACACATGAGCCTGAATAGATTACGTAAAATATGAAAAGCGTATTTTTATTGAGATAATTTATAAGTTTGTGCTGCTTGATTGCTTTATGGTGGCAGACAACGATTATTTTCACTCATTTTTGCGTAAGCAGTGTTAAGTTTATACCATTTGGCGGTGGTAGACAAAGTTAATAGTTTTGTGCTTGTTGAAAAAGTATATGTATCTGTGGAATACACTATGTGTTACAAATTTTCATCACCTATACATGCCATCGCACCGTGCGAAACACATCCCATTTAGCGGTACACCAAGTTAACTGGACGATTCTATTCCTCTTTGACGAATGTTTTTTTTCTGACCAAATGAAGCACTTGTTTACATTTTACGTCAAAAATACATTACATTTAAATAATTGATGTAAACCAAATAATCATCTTTCCAATTATATTATTGGATTAACGTAATCTGAACAGGACGATTAATGGTTTATTTTTAGGCAATAGTCCACACGAGGCGAACCAGCGTAACATATATGGCGGTGTCCTGGCTTAACATTGCACAGAACCTTGAAACGGTTATATTTTCGTCTTGCATGTACTTGACCCTGTATTGTTTATTTACTGCTTCTCCAGCCATAGCCTGCAACAACAGCAAGTCCTTCATTTTCCTTTTGTTCACGACTGACCTGTTTAGCTACACAAATCGATCCGAAATAAAATATTGACTTTTGTTGTCCGAGTTGACAGGTCAAGCTGACACGGTTTTTACGAATACCATGGCAACAAGCGCGTGGAGAGGCCGGAACTTAACTGACGGACGTATCGGGGCGTTTATTGTCCAGGATCCTGAGTGTTCGTATCATATCATCAGTAAATTTAAGTCGCATGCATGCATTTCATAGATTTCTTTTAGAGTTTCCGCGAAAACATAAGCCTACAGCTAGTTTTGCCTCCAATGACAGTTTTGTATGAATGCTTTGGTCATGGTGTGCAAATCTGGACATTAAGTACGATAAATGGCCGCCATCTTTGTTAAATTTCGGCCGTGCACTGTGGACCAGTCGTTGAGTCACGTGACCGTTGCGTAAGCGAGGCTGAGGTCACGCGGGCAGCGGGTTCAATAGTTCACCACAGAAGTTGTGGATGGTCAAGCTCTAAACATGGGAACGACTGGCTAGCGAGAGAGTTGGTTGGGGGGTGGATTGTGGGGGGGGGGAGGTATTGAAGGGGTTACACAGAGGTTAGTTCGCTGTCATTTGCGACGGTCAGTCGAGGTCATTCGCTTGAAAAGCCATGTAAAAACTGGTCTAGGGCTACCAGCCTCGCTGGCTCACTGACCAGTGACTTAGAAAGCTCGGGGCTAGAGTCCACGGCAGAGAGCGATCAGTTTCTCCGTCGGTCAAAACTGGTGGGCCCGTCCGGCAAGGCTAGACCTACTCTGTAGGGATATATAGACAAAGGCTCGTCGCCCAAACCTTCTGTGCATTCTAATGAAACCTACGAAATAGTTCGGCCGCGGACGAAAATAGTACAGGGTCAATTTGAGGCTAGCGCTATATATTTCCTTCGCCAAAGAGATTCGCAACGAAACACGATTTTTCTTCTGACACCAGCGAAAGCTGACGTATACTGGACATGAGATTGACATTATCAAGAAAAGTTTCTGGAAAACAAGCAGTTGGATCCTAACTCGTCATGAGAAAGGTTGGTTTTTCTCAACACTGCGCGGGGACAAAAGTTATTATTTCTGAAATGCAATGTTCCAGTTTCTCACGTCATTTCTGGAAATCAAAACTGAATGGATTGGAAGTTAATTGTAGCGATTATTTAAGTATATTTAACCAACGTTTGTTTTGTCATTGTTAGCAGACTCTTATGAGAAATACAACTCTGTAAGCAGCTCGAACTGTTTCCCTAAATTGCCGCCGAAAGTGTCTGTTTCCTCACGGATATCTCGTTACAGCGGTTTACCGTGCATCAGCAGCAGACGGTTTCGCAATGTTGCGTCACCGGTTACGTAATCGATCTGATCATATGACACAAGTCTACAAATGTACTGAAACTATCGACTCACCTGTGCGGTTCCTTTTTATGTTAAACAAGAAAGCTTGAGTAATATTTAATACTAATTCTATTTCCCTTTTTTTCAGAATTGGAATGTCGGCGTAGAAGTTTGGATTAAAAAAAAAATTCCAAGAAAATTCCAGACTGACGGAATGGTTTGACCACTTGCGAACCTGGCCGGCTGACCAGAACCAGGAGGGACTGGGAACACAGACATCTTCATGGTAGGGATATTTCTCTGCTCTAAGATTATTGGATTAAAAAGTGTTTACAGATGTGTTCATTAATGTTCAACGTAGTTAATTCTGCTTATCTTTGTTTATCTCCTGTCGATGGCTCTATTCATCTTTGGCCTCTTGAAACAGCCGGATGGTTTTCGTATGATTTCAGTACCGATATGTACCGCTACGTGAGAAATATATCCTAAATGTGCTTAATGTTCATTAATAGGCTCCATTCAAGTACTCAGTCAGTCAGTCAATCAGCGATCTGGTATCTCTAATATCAATAGATTGGGCGCTGGATTTACAGAATTTGCGCCGTTTTACGCTTGAAAATAAAAACCCAGAGCAATACCTTCTTATGAAGAAATGAAGATTTTGGACTATATCAAATAACACTTCATTGTGCTTTATGAATATCTTGTGTAAGGTTATAGATTTACAGTTCCAATTTACTAGTCAAATTATTACCGCTTGAACGTTTCGTTGTAGATATTGAAACCACATTCGTAAAGACATGAAATAAGGGGTAAAATGTTGATCGCGGCTTTAGTCTGGTGTCTATTCTTATTTTATTCTGCATTTTTGCGGTTGTCACATTGGCCTTGGTAACTATTGATCTATTAAAAAAGAATTAAACCGTTGTCTGCTGGTTGGAAGAGCTGAGCGCCAAAATCGTTGCACCTGGACTTTAAATCGATCAGAATTTTAAATACACAATTGTCCTAGACCAGTATCACCGAAACCGCAACTGGAAATAATTAAAGGGCTTCGAGCTATTCGGACGACGAATTCAAGTAGAATTGATCACGCATGTCCAGTTTGGAGGTCAAAGGTTTGACCTTGTCTCGCTCGACTGGCTTACGATAATGTGCGATAGCAACCTAGGAGATAACATCGCTTTGGGAATCACAGGGCCCTTGCTTACAGCTGCGGTCGACTGGGAAATCAGGGATCCAAAGTGTGTGTGTGTGTGTGTTAGTTCGCCCGAGATCGCTTGTGCATGCGTGTCAAGAAAATCTGACCAGAGATGCACAGAGACAAGCAGCAAACACGCTATCATTAAATGATTTTGATAGCCTTAAACTGCATAAGTTTCGCCCGAGATCGCATGTGCATGCGTGTCAAGAAAATCTGATCAGAGATAAACAGAGAAAAGCAGCATGCACGCTATCATTAAATGATTTTGATAGCCTTAAACTGCATAAGTTTGCCATTGATTTTCAGCTAAAGACTCGTACCTTGCGAAACAAACTTCATCGCCTTTCACCTATACTATAACACCCGCCAAAATCCCCAGGGTAAGAGATCGAATCCGAATATGGACATTTCAGTATAAAAATTTTGCGATCCATTCATTGAAAACTTTTCCTCTTAAATGTTGTTTAAACTTTCTCTAGGCGATGTGGTTGAGCCAATTCAAAATTTGAAAATTTAAAAGTGCTGCAAACGAAACATTTTGAATTTTTGGTATTTATATCAAACCTGTTAGCAAGGTACGAAAGTCCACATGGTAAGTGCATTCATTTCACTACGTGAATATCATATCTAAACGTGAAACATTTCCGTTTAGCAACGTCCTTAAATTTCTTTCAGGCTCCCGTTTATTTTCCAGCTGAAAATGTGGTTTTGGTTCGTCGCCAAGGTTTTACCTCTATCAGCGAGTTAAATAATTAAGTTACAAAATTTGTGTCATAGAAATGGCATATCTAAAATATTCTGCTATATTCACGTCTTTCTTTATTTATTTTAAATCGGCGTTTCTAGTTTGCTAAATAATTTTAATTAACTTTCCTCGGAATAATTAAATTACAATTTTTTGATGCATGGGCAACAATCTTAAGCAAGTTATTGAATCATTTAGAAAAAAAAACTGTAAGCAACGAGGCGAAATGCCAGTGTGATGCTAGTTGAAGTATTTAAAATGCTTTTTTATGTTCAGCTTTCCAATTATAAATGCCTAATATTTCTGTAGGGGCTGCACTGATATGATATTAGGCTCTATTAACAATTTGGGTTCTCCCCCTTTCGTTCAGATTTGTGTCTAATACCTTCGGGCTTGCAATTCGATCTTCACACCAAAATTTCACTGAAATATTTGTTACAAGAAGTTCGGCAGAAATCAAACGAATCTGGCGTAAGCTTTGTCAGCTTTTGTTGCATATGTTTAGCTGTAGTAGACCTGGATGCTGAATCAAGTGCGTCAGTCAAATAGCCCGGTTTGGGTATTCAGCAGACGAAAGAAACTGAATCCACTCGCATTGTTTCATATCGTTAGCTGGTATATTGAATTTGGCTTGATGTTCTAGTGCCCGATGAGATAGGGCTGAACTGGGCATGAACTTTCCTTGGGGTGACCGAGCCTTGGCTTGGGGTTGGGATTGTTTGCTCATAAGGTGAAGCCTAAGGTCACTGCTCGAGCATCGAACCTGCCGGGAGAAGCCAAGCACAGATTGAAAAAATCGGTGAAGGGGCTGCGAGGCGAGTGAGTGAAGCGGTCAAGCCGCCGGCAGAGATGTTATCCCAATCGGTCTGTCGCGGCGCGGAGGTTGGAATTTTTCGGCGGCAACAACCCCGCGCGTTCTTTCCAGTATCTGAACTTGTGGTAAATTGACAAACTAGCAAACTTCATGGTCCTTATTTAGTGACCGGGCGGTTGGACATTCTTTCACTGACCAGCGCCCTGCTATGGTCGGTGGGTCTCCGGACACAGAGCTCAGATTGGTGAGTTTAAGCTAAACAACCTGACAACGATGCACTTCCGAATAAATGCACAGCTAGACATTAATTCGTGAAAATCAAAAGAATGATTATGTAAAGAAGGTGTGATTATATAATGCATGCAAATGACCGAAGCTTGTGTGCAAATATTACGTCATAAGATTGTTCCCAAATTTAAAGGAGAAGAAAACTTTAAAATATGACACTATAGGCTGAAAAGAGCACATTTTTTTCTGTCTGGTGGTACCTGCTGCATTATTTTGCGGTTTTGTCCTCGCCTCACGAAAGTATGGCAAAGCTGCCATAAATCGCTGAGTCCATCGCGTCCTCCATCTTTACAGCTCTGTAATTTATTCTGGGAGTGTGTTGCCTCTCAACCAGTGAGAGTTGTTAAAACTGCCGGCTTGTTCGTGTAAACTCGGAACCTGCGTCCAACATTCCAGTTTCCCGATGGTCAAGCGCAAAACGAACTGTACCATTCGGTAGTTTCTGGGAAGAAGAGCTCTACCGGAAATGTACGAGCTTTACTTCAGCGGTTTCCCACGGCAATTCTACTAATACAGAAGACTTCAGGACTAGTTATTCGACAAAAAGGAGTCGCCCGTGGCGAACTCTGGCGCTGACTTTATTTATAATTTATCAACTTTATGTACATACTAGAATTTTTTATGGCATGCACCTGCGAAGATATGTATACTCTTTCTAATGATATTTGATTGATATTTAAATTTTCTTCTCCTTTAAATTAAGAAAAAGTATGAAAATAATAATCTGAAGCACAAAATATGTGATCACCAGTTGCCATGGTGACACAATGGCCGCCCAGAAGTAAACTGAGCAGTATTCTAATTACAGCGAAACATGGAATGATAAACATTTTTTATACACAAAAATTTGTCAATATTACGAATTGTCTGTAAACATATTTCCTCCTTACAAAATTTCGCCGGAATTTAAACGTTGAACATTGAATCACCTGTTAATAAAAATTGTTAATAAATTATAGGCCAAAGGTTATTGTAGAACGAAGTAATATACACGCTTTTACTTAGTTAAACAAGACGATAGTCGAGTACAAAGAAAACCTAATTATATGCTTTTTCATCCCGGTATATTAATTAGTTAATTATGTTAATTGTGACAGGACATGGCTGCTGCCATTACCTTTCCACAGCAATATATTTACATGTTTACAACGCCAGGTAAATGGCCCATTTATACAGGTAGTTAATAAAAGGTTTATACGCGCTCCTCCACAACACGACATTGGGTGTTCTGTGCACACATGTAGCAAAACCGGTTGTTTTAGGCTCCAGCTCGATTCAAGGGAGATAAGTCCTGCGGCTCAAAAATCTTCCCGCATCTCGCGCGTCTGAATTACTGCGCATGTCATTCGTTGGTGTGTGTGTGTGGAGGGGGGGGGGGGGGGGGTAACATAATGGTTAAACAGGGAAGTAAAAGAAGTTTTTGCTCGCATACGGAATGTTGCGCGAATACTTTATACGTAACGTTTCAATTTCACGACACATTCCAAATGATTGCTGAAAAATAGAAGAAAAACCAAAAACAAGCAAAAAAAAAAACGATCACTCAGTGTCCTAAATGTAATTTTCTCCAATTGACTTCTGTCAGGAGGTTAGAGTTGACTCTTACTAAACGCCGTCGATTTATATAAATAAATATAGCTAGCATTTTATCATTCGCCGATTATATCGTTAATACCAGGCCTAGCTCAGGGAGAGCATTATGCAATGCACCTACAGCGTGTGACCTGCGCATGGCCTTTGGCGCTAAACAAGTTGTACGAGTCGAGAGTATAAAATACCCGGATGTAGAAGTGGGTAGTTATGACTAAACATAAAAGTCTGAACAATATACGTGCATTCATAAAATACTACTTCAGTCATTTCAAAACTGGGCGAATGAAGGAGAACTAAACACAATGTGGTCGGGTCGTATGAGGCGAATATGACAGCATATATACGTAAGGCACTTGAGGCCCAATAATTCTTTTCCATGTGCTATCTCTGATGACCAAAATTCCAATGCAAAGCAATCTGCAGAGACGTCGGTATGATTTATATGTTTTCAGACAGCTGCACAATTTAAATTGTCACTGTCTGATGACGATGATGTTGTTAAACCGGCCGGTACGGCATATTTGATACGGTACATTAAAACCTATAAGTATTTACCCAGTCCTGAAAACAACCATCTGACAGTTTCACCACTACCAATCTCTGACCTGGCCAAAGTAAATCTAACACCATGTCGTACACTCTCCTCAGTCAACTTTCTCTCCCTCTTCTACATGGGCATATTGAAATAGTTGTATATTTTAAGGGTTTATCTTTCCTTTAAAGAGCTATGATATGGAACGTTCAGAAACACTTACAAAGCGTTGATATTTGTATCTAGTGAATGAAAATTGATCACAACGGGATCTTTAATTTTGTAGATTCAGAATAAGGCACATTTTAACACTCTTGTACATAGGTTGTGGACAGCCTTATATCTATATAAGAGCCATATCTAGAGTCAGCTCGGTTCTGGAATATGTGTGGGCTCCCAAACTGTTGGCTGCCCAAACTAAACAAGCTGTATTGCAATTCCCAAGTAAATTAAACGAAAATATGATGGTTTACCAATAAAAAGTTCAGTTTTCATCCAAATTTCTCTCTATCACAGATTTAAAAGCCCTTAGAAAACATCATTTGCAGTTACATTTTTTAATATTTCTTTATGCATAGTCATAATCTCACCGTTAAAGTTTGGAGTCAGAGACTTTAATGGGTTTTTTTTTCTAGATATGTCCCCTGATATAATAACCTGTCAATAGCTAAACTGTTCAGTGCATCCCACATCTGTGTGTAGAAATCTTGTTTACCCATAATACAGACCGCCATTGTTTTATTTGAAAAAATTCTTGTGTATGGTGTTAATCAGGTGTCAAATTGAGCGCATATAGACATCCGGGTCCCGGTATGTTGTGAAGGAACATTCCGGTCTTTGAGCATCTACCTTGTACAGTTTCAGCTGTAGATCATTTCAACTATAGCCCATGTTACAGTCCCCCAGTTTCTTTGACCGGGAGCCATGCAGTAGTACAAGTTTTCCCGTTTATAACCCCCAAGCTTCCCCACCCCTCTGATATAATTACTTCTGTGACATCCCATACTCGACCCTGGCGAATACCATACCGTCACACAATGCGATTAGATGTAACCCCACGTTACTTGCTAGATGTGTCAATGTATTGCAATCAATAGCGTTGCCATGGTTACGAGTATCTCGGGTACCCGGCCAGCCTTGTTGTAAGAGAAAACTTGTTCCGTCTTTCTAAAGTGTTCAGTTTTTCTTTTGTTGGTGAAGAAATAAAATATTCTGGTAAGGACTAGAAAGCGTCTCATGAGCAGTCAGGCGTGCATCGTATCCTGGGTTTAAAATGACCAGAATGCGTCTATTGTACCAGTACATGGTCGGATTTGTGTATGGATAGTATAGAGTCTACGAGCCACTAAATACTCAGGGACCAGTAAAAAAAAAAAGCCCCACTGATAAAAGAACACACATATTCAAAGAGCTGCACGAAAGAAATGTGCATGCCAGGTCCCCTGAATGTTCATAAATAGCTTGCACGTGGGTTATTTGATCCTTTTCTTGTCTGGTTTTTCATCATAGCCATGGAATCCTTCACGCGATTTCATTGCACTTTTGGAATGTTCTTTTTGAAAGGTCTTGATTATACATAAAAGAGGTTTTATTTTTGGTTACGTTGCTGTATATGCCTTATATAGGATGAGTTTTATAGTCTTGCTCGAACGATCAAATATAACCAGTTGTACTTTACATTCGCCATCTTAATGCATTGTCATGCTAGATTTTGCTCTTCTGCAAATTTTTGATTCTTTAGCAGTCTTTTTGAGGAGCATTCTTCGTTTTTACACCTGTATGTCAAAGTACAGGTGAGACCTTTTAACAGGTCAGATAATTCCGTCCCAGTCTCGGCTTTACTTGACCTACAGTGCGTCCACTCGTGTGTCCAGTCGGCCAGATTTAAATTGGTTCCGGTTGGTCGATTCTCTTTCAGTACCTGGAAATCCCTTTTCACCCTCACGGGGAATCTGTTTCCGCTTGGTCAAACATGGTGAATCTTGTCCAGACACCTTCACCATGAGAAAGCTTTAAAAGCCTCTTTGGGGTTTTGGGTTAGAGTCCATTACATAATGTTATTAAACCTATCATAAGGGTTATTTGACTTTGGATGAAGTCTTGAAGAGAATCGCTGCTTAAGGCCTTGCAGTTTGCATACCCATCCGGTGACTGTGCAATTCCTCTTAAAAAACAAGAATAACCCTTTACGTACCCCCAGAGGGTAAGGAGTTTTAGACAGCTGACGGTAATGCCTAACCACAAAACTTCCTTCGTTCTGGGTATTTCCTTAGATGTCAAGTTGAAAATGTGAAGTTATTAAATTAATTTTTGGTTCTGGTTGGTTTATATGATATCTTGTGGTTAAGTCACTTTGTATATTTGGTCCTGGGTAATTTCTGAGAAATCATGGAAAGGACAGGAAATAGTAAATGGTAGTAAAGTGACTACTCTCCTTAGATTGGTTTCTGATGTTTGTAGTGAGACACCAAACTGTAGTCAAGTGACGATGTATATTTGGTTCTGGTTGGTTTCTGGGGTGTGTAGTGAGACACCAAACTGTAGTCTAGTCACGATGTATATTTAGTTCTGTTTGGTTTCCAGGATGTGTACTGAGATACCAAGCTGTAGTCAAGTCACGATGTATGTTTGGTTCTGGTTTGTTTCTGGGGTGTGTAGTGAGACACCAACTGTAGTCTAGTCACGATGTATATTTAGTTCTGTTTGGTTTCCAGGATGTGTACTGAGATACCAAGCTGTAGTCAAGTCACGATGTATGTTTGGTTCTGGTTTGTTTCTGGGGTGTGTACTGAGATACCAAACTGTAGTCAAGTCACGATGTATATTTGGTTCTGGTTTGTTTCTGGGGTGTGTAGTGAGACACCAAACTGTAGTCTAGTCACGATGTATATTTAGTTCTGTTTGGTTTCCAGGATGTGTACTGAGATACCAAACTGTAGTCAAGTCACGATGTATATTTAGTTCTGGTTGGTTTCCAGGATGTGTACTGAGATACCAAACTGTAGTCAAGTCACGATGTATATTTGTTTCTGGTTGGTTTCTGGGGTGTGTAGTGAGACACCAAACTGTAGTCTAGTCACGATGTATATTTAGTTTTGTTTGGTTTCCAGGATGTGTACTGAGATACCAAACTGTAGTCAAGTCACGATGTATGTTTGGTTCTGGTTGGTTTCTGGGGTGTGTAGTGAGACACCAAACTGTAGTCAAGTCATGATGCATATTTGGTTCTGGTTGGTTTCTGGTTTGTCCTGTGAGAAGTTAAACCGTGTTCAAGTCAAAACGTATGTTTAGTTCTCACTGAAGTCTGGAATGTCTTGTGGAAAGTCAGGGCGTATTCAAGTCGCTTCATATCTTTGGTTCTAATTGGTTTTTGTTGTTGAAGGGGCAACCGTCTTCAAGCCATTTCATATATACTTGGTTCGGGTTTATTTCTGAGCGGAATCTGCTTCCAATTTTGTAACCAGGACTACTTCAATAAACAGGAAGAAAACCAGTTGGAAATCCTGACTGTGCTTAATGTAGGATTGGTAATCACATGTTCTGCATAAAGTAAGATTGTTAATCACATGTTTTTCATAAAGTACGATTGGTAATAACATGTTATGCACAAAATAAGACAGGTAATTACATGGTTTGTACAAAAGAAGATTGGTAATCACACCTTTTGCATAAAGTAAAATTGGTAATCACGTGTTTTGCATAAAGTACGATTGGTAATAACATGTTATGCACAAGATAAGACAGGTAGTTACATGATTTGTACAAAATAAGATTGGTAATCACATGTTTTGCATAAAGTAAGATTGGTAATCACATGTTGTGCGTCAAGCAGATCCGTAATGACAGACTGTCAAGATATCTAGTTTTTCACCTGCCATACTTCAACACTGATTCCGTATTACATTCCCATTCCCCCCATGTGCCAGTTTAGAGGTAAACAGTTCCACCCCAATCACGCCTCTCGGTCGGGCAAGGCGGTTTGGGTGGGTGTGTGGGTGAGAGAGGAGGGGACTTTTGCATGGCTATCCCTAACTTTATCCCATTTTTTTTACGGTTGGCCTGCAAGATTAGTTCAAACCGAAATAAAACAATCGGCAGTTATAAAATATGAACTAATACAATATGTATCAAATGAGATTTGAAAAGTGATAGTTTCTGTCAGTTGGCAAAGATGATGATTTATCAGTTTAGACAGACGTTTACACAGATTTGTCATCATTCTGTAAGCAGCAGACGTTGAAAGTCTAATTTCTAAAGTTTAAGTTTGTTTGGTGATCAGATAAGTCAGGCTTAAGTGATTAGATTTATGTGCATGCTTAATTTTAGATTTACTAAGTTCCTAAAAAATATGTAATGTACAACGACAGTCCGGGTTTGCGTTCTTGGTGTCTTTTCATTTTTGCAAATAAGTATTTACCCAGTTTATTTAAAAAATGCTGCCATGACATCGATCAATGTACTCTTAATCAAGTAATCCATTCTTGGTATTTATAAGTTTTTGTTAGTTATATAGCATAATTTCTTGCTAAATTTGCGTTTTGATTTATGTTGCGTAATGGAGAGTATAGGTTAGTATGAACCAGCATTGCCATCCTAAAACGTGTAAACGTTAAAGTCCGTGAAGATCTATTTGCAAGTGTACTTTTGACTTATGCTGATCAGTGAAGAGCTCTGAAGCCCAAATGGATTTGCTACCTGTCACCAGCAGTACCCGAAGAGTTACCTAACTTCAAAACTGTGCCCACCTTCCTTCGTATGGCCGCCGTTGCCCCACCCCACTCAGCCGCCCCTCCCGTAAGAATTCGCTATAGCACGGGAATTTCGGGTGAAGGAAGGCTCATGCACGTCCGCACGGGTTCTCATGAAAAAGTTCACCGCCCACCAACCGGTCTTTTGTTAGTCTAATGCCCACTGGCCTCGACTGACTGCAGGAGAAGAATCGAACAGCCCTGGATAAGCTGCAGTATAGGGCGTGTAAAATGAGACGGTCGCCGAGCTTTTATAAAACGTCTCCAAATACATTTTGTAAAGCCAGCAGACCCATAGACACTAACCGTCCTTTGTGTGATAGAGAGAGAAGGGGGAGAGGGAGAAGCTCCCCCATTTTTATGTCACTGGGGTCTATCTGTGACTATATACACTGGGCAAGAGTACCTTTTTTTTGAAAACCAGTTTTAGGTCCCACATTGTGAGTGCATAGGGAGCTGTTCTGAATACCTCATGTACCTATCTATACCCCTAAAGACGACACGTTTGAGAAGTGTAAGCCCCTCCCCCCCCAAACCCCCAACACAACCACCAATCCATTAAACGGGCAAATATATTTGCCCCTGCTCTTCAAACGTTTTGAAGCAACTGGTTGTATTCTAAAGTGTATTTACATACATAAGTTTAATATTTTAAAACTAGAGGTATTTTTCAAATTTACAAGCACTTAACCTTCAGAAAAATAGTTATACACTGGAACAAATGGTCGTATTAATTGCATTCCAAAGGTAACAATATAGAGTTAGAAGGTAGTGAAATCCCTGATATTAACACACTATTATGCATGGAAAGAGACTTGTACCTGATTTTTTTTTCTCATATTTTATTTCACTGAAGAATATATGATGTAGGCAAGCATAATATAAAACCTTAACAAAGGAAAAATACTACCGGTAGTTCGTGAAATCCCAGCGATATAGATTCCAATAATAATAATAATAAAAACATTTTGACTGTTATAAAATATTTGACAGCAGAAATGATTTGATGATATATCATTTGATATGTGAATAGTATATTTAACCACCTGCTTCGGCCTGTGTGTACAGTGATTTCAGCGAGAGTGGACTTATCGTGACATGTATTTAGGCGGGGGAGTTTGGGGTGAAGGGGTGAGGGTAAAGCATGTTCTATTCAAGTCCATGCTAGAATAAAGCCCATGTTAATTACGCCGCCCCCTTTCACCCAGCGACACTTTCATCTTTTGTTCAACTTGTCTCCCCACCGCGACCCACCAAATGCACGCGGTCATTTTATCTCGCCTTGCGCTCTTTATATGCAAAATCCCGCCAAATTACTGCGCTCAGGGCGCCCGCGTGCTAGCGCGCATGCGCCGTTCCGTGGCATTACTCTATTCAGAATTGTGCATTCCTACTGAGGGCTTTCAAAACGACTTGCCTTGTCGTTAGCCATAAATAGAGGCACAACGAACCGAGAGGCTGTCTCTAGAGTGCCGTCTAAGGGAAGGTGTGGCCGTGAATCTACCCTGGGAAGAGCATTCCAAACGTCTATCGACACAGCAACGTTACGGATTTTAATCCCCGTTGAAAATTTTCTCGCTTCGTTGTGTTGGGGATGTTATGCGCTCTCTCACCACTCAAGGCCAGTTTCACCTGTTCACCGGCAAGTTCAAAGCAGGCCCCGTGTACGTACCTGTCGTTCTAGCTGGCTCGCTTACCTGTACGAACCGGAGGCCTGTGATCGTCTTCAACTTGCCGGGTCAACCGCGCGGCACACAACATGGCGATGCCTGACTAACTGTAAGTTTAGTTTCACCGGACTGTCAACAGATAAGATCACATGGAGTGTTTTAGTAAGTTTTTTTTTATGGGCCACGTCCCAGTCGGAGTTCATGCACCTGCACTGAGTTGCTAAACTTCTAATGAATCTGCTGATCTCATTGGAGTGTTTTGTCTTTTTTTTTCTTTTTTTTCTTTTCCTGAAAAGTTAGCCACGCTTGTTGAATCGTTCGATGTGCAATCTCCGTAAATCTGATTTTTTGACTTTCTGCGCTGGGTTATAACAAAAATTACATTTTAAGGTTTTTGAGAAATTTTGTTTTTAACCGGTGTATAGATCTTCGTGAGTATTGAAGAGGACTTATTCATCACTTATTAACCACGTTACCAAAGTTGTGTGCTATTTTATTTTGGTTCAAATTTTTAAGATGTCTTTAAGTTATGAAAAATTGCGTGTAGTAGATTTTTTTTTTTCTAGTACACTTGTTGCAAAGCTTGTCAGTTTAAAGATCAATTTAAAAGGAAAAATTAATTTCACTTGAAAGGGGGCGGCGGGTGAATCCTGCTTATCCTAGACTCTTAATTTACCTTGATAGTAGCGACAGTAGTGTGTTTAGGGTACCAATCGTCCTTCGCGTTCACGAAGTTGTTAATATTGAATTGTATAGGCGTATATTTAGAGTCTTGTGTATATAAGTGGTTCTTCACGTACGGGTGACTGTGGTTCTTGTCCATGTTGATATCGGGATCATGACTAGATCCACACTCATCCACTGTGTAGAACCTTGGCGACGGAAAACCACAACCACCAACCGCATTTTCTCCTGGTTATATTATTGTTCCTAAGGCTCCAATTGTATGTTTTTAATGGTATGAACAATACACCTGAAAACCATTTATGAAATTTGTTATACTGTGTTGCTTTATTTCAGAAATGGTATAATTCTACTGCTGGGCCGAATTATTGGCTGAAATATTGCTTGGTATATTTTACCTCTTAAAATTCATCTAATTCCATTCGTATGTTTGGAATAACTAAAGTTTCAGTGGTCGGTAAATGCACTCCCTGCTAGGTGAATTTGTCGTATTTTAGTGAAAGAGCATCACGACCGTATATTGAAATGTATTGTTAACTTGACCCCCTCCTCCCCTCCCCCCTCCCACCTCCCCTCTCTCTATTTCCCTTCAGGTATCTCTCTCGCATCACAAGTTGGAAAGTGTTAAACCAGTTTGGAAATATTGAGTCATATTCTTTGAGCTGTACATGCAGGTTATCATAGGATATAGTGTTTAAACGAACCAGCGATTTCTTCAAGAAGCCCCTACATCTTACCCGTTCCCCCAGTTTCTCTCCAACAATATTTTAAACACTACCCCTGTTCTGTCTGCAGTAGCTAGTTTCCCACGCTGGCCGTCACCCCCGCCCATATCCTGTCTGAGACTTCAATCTTGTGAACTGGCCCGCAATCTCCGACCCAACATGTGCAGGCACGCTGAAGAACAACCCAAATGAATGCTTCTTTTTACAAGAACCGATGGATTGTCAAATTTAAAACCTAGCAGTACCGCTGAGAATAATGCCTTTCCTCCATACCGCTGGTGTTCTGCAAGTTTGTCTATTGAGTTCAATGCTAAAATGCCGTTGTCAAGTCCTCCACGCTTGGTTGGGCACGAATAGATCGGCTCTGCTATTGGCAAGTGTATAGGTATTCAAGATTGAAGAATAGAATGAAAAGGCTGTACTGCCCTGTTCGGATGACTGGTCATATGGACTAGAATACCCCAGTAGTTATTACCGTATACGACACGGCATACAACCCTGTATCCCAGCGACCGGCAATCCGCTCAAACATACCTTGGGTTTTTTTTTTTTTTTTTTTTTTTTTTTTTTAACCCCAGCTATTGTAAAAGGAAGAGTGGCGGGGGGGGGGGGTCAGAGTTAAGTACTGGGTTTCTCTCTTGAAGAAATTAACTGCATTACATTGTTTCTAATTACTCAAAATACAGCAGGGGTTGTTCCCCTCCATATTGTCCATTCTGTTTTGATTCCGATTTTCCGAGCAGGTGCTATTAATGAGGTAGAATAGACCTCCTATGATGCGGACGACAGACTCTGAAGTGATATATGTTGACCTTCTTGCCAGATATCTAAAAGACTAAAACCGGAAACCAGATCCCAGTCTAAATCTTAAACAATGCAGCATTTTACTCCTACTATAACTATGGTACTTAGTTTAAATTGTAACGTGAAGATATGTAATTCACATTTTCGATCACTTAAAGTGACGCTCACCAAGGACAGCTCACCTCAATGGGGGAATTTCTTAACGTTGGATTATAATATTCCACCTAACTCTGCTCTGCTGTCCCCTTATTGAAAAGAAAAAAAAATTAAATAAAAAACCAACTCATTGAGTATCACGTTAAACCCCAAGCACTCGCGCGCAAACACTCGTGCAGAGGTAAAGCACCTCGAGACACCAGCTTCTGGTATGTCAACAACTGACCTCAATAGTCCGTACAGCTAGCGTTATGAGTGCTAGGTATGTCTGGTTGTGCGTGCATATGTATATATACGTACGTATATATAAAAAAAAATGGCGGTATTCGTCCTACTGTCCAATAGAAGATTGATTTATTTGGGTAACCTACATAAGAATCCGTCTCCAGTATGAATTGAAGTCTGGGACAGGAAGAAATCTGGCTCTGTGGAGCAGGGCGAGGCATTAAACCACAGGTATCAAGTTGTGCGTCACAGGTGTCTGATTGCCTATACCTGGCGCTGTGTGTAAAGGTGAAACCCCATCAGCAGTATCCGCGGTTATAGTGATACATGACGTTTTCTTCAATTAAAAACGCCCTAAGAACTAAAGTTCTAACGAGTGCTTTTCGAAGTTGGTTAGAATGTATGCTATAATGACTCGACCTCGAGCTTTAAGCGATCGTGTACTGACCAGTTTTAACATTTTAATGACGGGCTGACTCTATAGGTCTTGTCAAACGCTGGTTTAAAAAAAAAAACAAAAAAAAAAAACACCATGCTGACAAAGGCATGTAACCGATTCTGGATCAGCCTGTGATATCGAATATAATAATACAAATGCAAATATTTTGTTATTTGACCTGGTGTTTTATGCCGTGCTCAAGAATATTTCACTGATGCAACAGCGGCCAGTAATATGATGGAAGCGGGACAGGGCCCGCAAATTGACCAACTACTAAAATATTTATTTCCTTGGTGTTTTACGCCGTACTCCAGAATATTTCACTTATACGTCGGCAACCAGCATTGTGATGGGAGGAAATCGGACAGACACCGTGGGAATTCTAAGATATTAACATGTATTGAGTAACTTAACATGCACCAGGAGCAAAATTCTTGGACCAACTCCAGCACAGTTTGGCCAAGACTTCTCGCACAGATCTAGTTGTGAGACTAGATTGAAATTGTGAGATTGTCCTCGCCATGTGGTCAAGGTGATTGCGGAGTTATCTTTCCTTGTTAGCAAAGGTGAGCAACCCAGCTATGTGTCAAATAGTGACGTGGGTTAACAGTCGACTGAGCAGACGAGCTGGGAGTTGTCAAACTCCAGGGGGAGGGAATCCAACACTCTGACCCAGCCTTTACTTAAACGAAAAACCGGTTTTTCGCGGTCCCGATCTCACGGACTTTGATTTCTTATCTTCAGAGATCTACTGAAATGAGAACAGACTGTGGTATGAATAGACGCCATTTTGAGATTTTTTGGCGGTCAGGAGATATCAACTAGGATAACATGGGTTAGCGCCCTTTGGGGGTTTGCTGTCAGAACAGGGCGCTTCTGTACATCACAGCCAGTGTTTGAGCGCTGGTGTAAGCGGCTCACAAAGTCCAACAAGAAGAATATAATGGCTCTACACAATCAGTAGCAAGTGTTGTAGACATTCATAAGTCAACTTGCAGATAAACTTGCAGGGTAGCCATAAGATGTTGAATATCTCCTCTATAATGTGAACATTCAGTCACCTGTCAATGACTAATACACAACTGAGTTTAAAGAGCTTACCTGAGTTGTCTGCCCCTTTATCAACATTTTGAACTTTTACATATATATCTACGTTCAATAGGAATGGGTTAATAACTTCCCAGTAAAACTACCGGTCTTTCCACGTGGGCCTACACGTATCAGTTGAAACATTCTTGAAATCTAATGTATTTTCATGTCTATCTTGCTAAAAAAAATGTTAGCTGTCTTATTTGTATAATAATGGCGGATCGAAATCACGTGACCGTAATAAATACACTTAAAACACACAGTCGGCAAAATATATTTCCATGCATTGTAACTGTAACGCGACCTTGACATTTAATTGTAAAATTTTAATAATAATAATAGTAATAATAATAATAATAAAAACACGAATAGCTTTTCTCTCCTCCGCCTGAGAACATTTTAAACGGATCACACAAAGGCTTTATGATATTTCCCCAACCGTTGTGACGTTTGCGTGGTACTGATTGGATACATATATGTAAGGAGTTTTAGTTTTTGTATAAATTTCGCCTATAGACGACGTCACTTCATTATAAGGTTTTAACACGGATGTGTAAAGTGTGGCCACATAAAGGCAATTCATAAAACTTTACGAACGTGTCTCCGGGCTCGTTAATAAATAGCCAGATGCATTTTTACAGCTATGAACACAGTCTTCTCAATCCATATATTTCTACATCTTATATATTTTCACAGCTAATGTACTCGTCCACTTCTAAAATTTAATTTATGAACTCTGTTTTCGATTAACAGGCCTAGGCCTACACACAAAATCGTTATGAACTGACATCAAATGCCACGCATCTTGAAGCATATACACACGCAACTGCATTCCTTTGCATGTCGACAGTTTTCGTGTCCTGCGCAAATTTATTATGTATTACTTTTTCAGTTTTGTAAAACCAGATTTAATAAGCTGAATCTATGATAGAAGGTGGAAGTTTGACATGTGCAAATACAATCGTTCACTCAGTTTATATGGACGATTTATTTTTACGAGAGTTGAACGCTGTTAAACACTGGACAGGGCTGAGTGGAGCCCACTGTACATATCGGACCTGCGCACGAGAGCATGGAATGCCCTAGGGGTATTTTCTGGACAGGAACGATCGCTGTCCGACCCAAGTGCTTGGCGTGTCACTGCGGTCAATAGTTCAGGCCGGCTGAATATCATTCTGCTGTCAGTGTTTGCTGTGTTCATGTATGACCCTGCGAAACACACCTTGCGAAACGGCCTGATTTAATAAGGGGAGGCTCGAGATGGTCCCTTCCAGCTACTGCAGGCGATATGAACCGATAAGCACATTACGTGGTAATATAAAGAAAACACAACGTGACATTGCAATTTACCAGATGCAATATGCAGGTATAGTTAATATTCAAAAGCATACAGAACTCTATACCATAACAACTGTCTATAGACTTCACTGTAAAACACGTTCTATATGATATATACTGATGAAAAGCTGTCAAAGTATCCACCCATTATTTATGATGTGTGAAGGCATACATATATTATCCAAATTATTAACGATGATGTAAATGCATATATATTTCCATCTGTATGTTGGAGATATGATTTTCCTGTCATGCGTGATGAGTGTCTGCCTGGTCTGATGTAATCATAAGCTCATCACCGGGTAAACATTCATCCGCGCATGTCCGGATATGACGTCACTCGGATATAACACATTTAACTGATCAGATCCGTTCATCCTCGTTTTGGGTCCAATTGTGTATGATATTTGAAGAAAGACACCAAGAAGTCAAAGGAATTAATTGTTTAAAAGTCAAATTGGTATTAGGCGAGAATAAACCCAAGGCTCCCACGGGTGTTTCTTAACTTCCAGTCTGTTGTTTGATGATTGTCACTTTGTCGGTTAATGACTTTATGCGATCGGATTGCTCCATAGTAAGGCAATATAGGTTACATATGGAGAAAGAGCCGGATTTTGAGGATAGTTTCCGTAGGATTTATAAATGTCGAAATAAAAACTCTTTAGAATAAACTCGTCCTACGCCCATAAAACTGATTCATGTGAAATAATGTTGAGTAAGACATAGGCGTGCTTGAAGCAGCAGTAAAACAAGCCCATCTGAGATCATGTGCAAATAGAAGTAGGCCTACAGCGGTGACATACAGATGTAGGTGTAATAAGTGGCTGCATTTACTTACAATGTGCAACCTGGGATACCATATCTCATTTTGTACACTCAAAATATTAATGTGTTAATTTCAACTGAAAGTTTGTTGCCTGAGTGATGCTATAATGTATTCTGTTGCTAAAACACAATATTATGTCATATTCAAGATAATGTCGCGTTAGTCTAATAGGATCTTAATGTTGAATTAATAGAATATGCGTGTTATATTTAGCAAAACAATCTGCTGCAATAGCAGAATTCAATCTTTCGTCACTCAGACAACATACTTTCTGTTAAAACCAACAAATTAGTTTTCTGAGTTTATCCTAGGTATAAGTTAAAAAGATAGTACGACTAAAAAAACAGATACAGGCATCAAAGGAATTTAGGCTTATACAGAGCTCAGAATACTAGTGTATGTAAATACATGTAAACCTGTTATAGGGTGACAGGACGTAGGCCCTATAGTGCCCCTGTGGGTAAACCTTCGTGTTACAGCACACCGTTCACGTACAGGATTATAATGGTTCTATGTCCGAAATCTTATATCCAACGCTGGGTTTATGTAGTTTATTTGTATAGCCTGAATTCAAAAGTCTGAAGGGGAAACAGAGGCGCAAGAAGCTGAAATAAAAAATTACATTCAAAGTGTCCTTTCTAGGAGAGTGCAAGGTTGTCTCCGTTAGGCGTCAGTGGCACCCCACCCCCTCGTTCAGAGCCTCGTCTTTCCCGCCGCCCTCCAGGTATACTGCAAACATTACCATAAACATATGTTCATTTGGTATTCAGCGCATTTTGCATTTTAGACAAGTTTGTTCTTATCTGACTGCCGTCGATAGTCGTTTTGTTGTCAAGGGGAAAAAGAGCCGAAATAAGCGTATATTTCCTACACGTTTAAGAGTTAGACTGCGACAAACTCATCTGTCATAGTGGTATATATATGTATATATATGTGTGTGTGTGTGTGTGTGTGTAATGTGTAACATGCCCTCCGCTGAACACGCATTTTACCTCGTGAACTTTGGCCTCTTGATTATCACAACTCCTCCACTCGTATCTTGAATATTCATCTTGACGACGATGGTATTTTTGTTACATGATTTTTCACGGCTTTGTGTTCTATACATCTATAGTTAAGTATAGCCTTGTGTATACTAAACCGGTTCATTTCTCGGTTCTATACCCCGCTTCCTTTTTATGGGCCTTTTAGTGAGAAATTAAAAGTAATTAATTAATCTGTTTTTCGAAAGTAGCCCACCAAAGTAACCAGTGTCAGGATGCGCCAAGAATTAACCTTCTTATCTCAGGGTCAAATGTAACAGTCGTCTGACATCAGTAACCATGGTAACATCGTGCAAATCATATAGCTTCTTTGCAAGACGCAAATGACTGATTGAGGTCATTTAACTATCAAGATCAAACTTTGGCAAATTAGATTTGTCTTTCCTAGCCATCTGTATGGATTTTTTTTTCTGTGTCATTGCAGATGCTGACGTGGTTTTGGGAACATCTCTGCTCGATTCCGAGAAGGCTGCGGTTGACCGGCTACACGTCTGACGAAATGGCTGAGGGCTACGTAGATGAAATCGGCATTGGGTGGAATGTCACAAGCTAAAAATGAATAGTGAGAATATATCAAACTTATTCGGTTTATTATTCCTCACTTGCACATCAGTCATTTGACGCCATAGACGATGCGTGGTGCTGTCAAAACACATGTGGAACGTATTATGTTTAATCAAATGAATCGTGAGTTCAAATCAGGCAGTCGTCACTTCTTATTAATAAATTTTTATTGTGTAAATTTGATTAGAAGACTAAGGTCTAGGGTTTTACTGATGAATGTTCACTTTTTTTCTCTTCAGAACACGGTGTTATGAATCCTGCATATTTCTTCTGTTTATTTCGTTTCTTCTTTTTTGTTGGATCTTAGGTCACATGATCTAATTTTCGAACAATATTTGTTAACTCCATTTATATGTAAAACCTGGTCCTTTTTTCTTTTAACAGGTCAGTCACCTGTGGAATTTGTCATTGGATCTCTCACGACAACATATATCAAGCCAATTTCCGGCACCTTACGCGATCACCATGGTTACGCCTTGAGCGCTGTCTTCACATCATCACACTTTCTACCTGAGAATTTATGAAGTCTTTCTTTAACTTTTCGTCGCTTCAGAGTTTAAATAAATTTCGTGTCCCGTCATTTCATTATACATGCACTTTAGCATCCTGTAAAAACCATCTCTTCATCGACGTATTTATATTGATAAATACCTACATACATACATATCAGTTTTGTCAAGTCATTTATATGTGTATCAATATAGGCCA